>NW_027069740.1:41251-247833 GCF_002906115.3 Quercus suber
TATACTTGCTAAATTAACGATTACTAACTCCCTATACTAACTCCTACACTTATTAAACTACTACATTCATTTCTATCTCTATACTTGTTAAGTTACTACATTCATTTCCATCACTTTACTTACCACATTCATTTTCATCATTATATGTACAATGCTAACTTCTTATACATCCTATTGCTTCCTATACTTGCTAAATTAATGATTACTAACTCCCTATACTAACTCCTACACTTATTAAACTACTACATTCATTTCTATCCCTATACTTGTTAAATTATTACATTCATTTCCATCATTATATGTACAGTGCTAACTTCTCATATATGCTATTGCTTCTTATACTTGTTAAATTAACGATTACTAACTCCCTATACTAACTCCTACACTTATTAAACTACTACATTCATTTCTATCTCTATACTTGTTAAGTTACTACATTCATTTCCATCACTTTACTTACCACATTCATTTCCATCTTTATATGTACAGTGCTAACTTCTCATATATGTTATTGCTTCCTATACTTGCTAAATTAACGATTACTAACTTTCTATACTTGTTAAATTACCACATCCTATTCTTGCTAAATTACCAATTACTAGCTCCATATACTTGTTAAATTACCACATCATATACTTGTTAAATTACTAATCCTATGAGATTAAATAATTAAACAATGACATACAAATGATGGAACATAAAATCTCTAGGCAAACACAACCTTTTTTTATAGAAATCTATAAGAATAGAAAAAGAATAATGGAACATTGTCACCAAGAATATTAGTATAAAACACTAAATGATAATTTAAACCAAACTACTAACATTCTAAAGAATGAAGAAACAAATAGCAAACATGATATAAGTGTCACAATAGCCTCATGTATGCAACATTTTAGGCAAGAAAGGAGAAACACATACTTGTCTAAGAAACCTCTCACGCAATCCAAGTTGCAACTTGGGGAGACCAAACTAAAAATTCACATTCTTGTCTAACGTATATAGTACAGCCTCCAGTTCTGCTATGCCTGGCTCATATATGGAATCAAATCTACAATAGCCAAAATGTCAGATAAATAATTTCAATCAAAATAATCAATAAATACATGTGGAAGACAAAACAATACTCACAATGTCACACTCACCATCTCTCCCACTAATGTATTGACGAATTGGCATTGCCTTTCGTCCAAAGCTATAATTCCTTCATTCAAAGTTCTTTCTACTGTATTATCTAATTAAGGAAACTTCTTAATATGATACAAATCCAATTTCTCTTTTCAAAAATAAAAAGAGAAAAAAACTTATTAAACTCTTTGTTCAAATCAAAAACAAAGTTGGAAACATATTTTTTTTGATGACATTTTAAAAGAAACATGTACAGCAATATATCACAAAGACACTTAGGGCAACTTTACACTTTACTGAGAAAACAAATAAGTAAATTCAAAACTGTCCAGATTACCATTTATTCATTCATAAACACATACATACACACACAATCAGATAACTAAGACAACAAAATAACAAAGGACTAAACATTCATTAACTCAACAAAACAATCATTTTTCTTTTTTTGTGGGTAATATATTTCGTTGAATAAGTTTATATGCAAACTTCACTGAAAACTGCCCATTCACCAACTCTACCCAAGCCCATCTATCTGTTGGGTCCCAAATAATATTATCAACAATATTAGCAATCTAAAATAACAATCACACACAAAACACAAATATTTATGTGGATAACTCTTTCTCTTTGAAGGGAAAAAATTACAGGACAATTTCCGAATAATTTCACTATTATTAAATCAATTACAATAATTCTTGTGTATTTCTTACAGCTAAAGAAAAATCTCTCTTGTTTTTTTTTTTTTTTTTTTTGCTCTCTCACACACACTAATTATCTCTTTCAAAGGCGACAACACTTTGTTCTTTCCTTTTTATTTTCTTCTCCATGCACAGCTCTCTCTTGGCTATCTTCTTTTTCTCTAAGCGACTCACCCTTGGCTTCTCTCTCTTCTTTTTCTTTCTTGTGTGGCTTCTTCTTTCTTGTGCGGCTTCTTCTTTCTTTGCTCTTGCACATATTCTCTTTTTGTCTTCTTGAAGGCAATAGTACCTTGGTCTCTCCTTCCTCTTGTGTTCCTCCGAAGCGAAAATCCCTTTTTTTTTTCTCTCTCTTGGTTTCACACTCTATTTTCCCTCTCCCCATAGGGAGGACCCTCAGGCCAAAGTCAAAGCCAAAGCCATCAAATTCTTTGTAGTATTGTCTATTTATAAAACTCTTTTGCTATTTCCTCTTAAACTAAAAATATATTACCTCTTTAACAAGAATAGACTTCCTTCCACACCAAGGAATAGTCTTTCCTTCTACAACAAAGAAACCCAAATTAATTTTTCCTTCTTCAACACTTTCCAAGTCACAATTGGAATTTGAGGCAATTTTCCAACACTATTTGGTTGGTCAACTTTCCACAATGGAATCCTTAAGATTTCTTTGATAGATTCTTGGTCAAACAACTGATGGAGCATCTCAACATTCCTCCCTGTTTTTGAGTGATTCATTAGTTGGGAAACAACCATATAAGTTTCAACAATCTCGAAATTTGGAAGAGGGCAAAATCGTGGCTTGTCAAGTGACCAATGATCCTCCCATACCAAAATGGTCTCCCTTGAACCCACTAGTTTGCAAGCTTCTTTACTGATTAAATTATTCACCTTTTTTATGCTTCTCCAAGTCATTGATGCATAACTCTCATAGCAGGCGTTTTAAGCCAATTAGATCTAAATTTATATTTTGCAGCCTACAATTTAATGCAAGACAATTCCTTCTTGTTAGCACCCACCAAGCCAACTTTGTTATGAGAGCTGTATTAATATCTTCAAATATTTTGAGACCCAACCCTCCAATCCTTTAGTTTCACTCTAGCCTGTTGAATTTTCCTTACTAATTTGAAGTAATAGGATCCCTTAACATCCACTTGTCAAGCTCGCTTTACTACCTCCATACTAGTTGTATCTCTCATCCACATTGCCTCAAATCTAAAAAAAGGCCATACTTTTGGAGTTGATTCCATGTAAGTATCTGATAAAATGGGACTATGATCAGAGGTAAAAGCCAATAAGTGTCTGACTCCAACTTTGGGGAAAAGGCATTGCCACTCCTGATTGCACACACCCCTATCCATCCTCTCCTTAATACTAGCCAAACCCTCCTTTCTTGTCGGCATTATTACTTATACTATTAGAATCCCCAATAATTAACCACGGTCCAGCAAAAGAATTGACCATTCTTCTACTAGACTAAAAAATTTAGCTCTATGATTGATACACAGTGGCTGTCAAGGAAGCTCGTACTTTGTCTCATTTTATCTATCCTTGCAACTTTAACTTTAGATTCAGCAATAAACACTACGTGAGAGCTTTCATCCCTAACTAGAGCCTTTAAGGCACTGATTTTTGATGTTCTACTAGCATCTCAACAATTCCAGGATAGAATTCTCTATGAAGGTTAGTAATTACTAAGCAGACCTCACTAACTAAACCCACAGTCAAATAAGGCTTGAGCACACAATAGCAACCAGAGCCAAACATATTTAAATTTGGACTTCAACAGAGTGTAACATATTCAAACACATTTCAATTTGGAAGTCAACAGAGTGTAACATATTCAACAGTATATTACAAAGACACTAAAAGCAACTTTACACTTTACAGAAATAATACAAATAAGTAAATGCAAGACCGCCCAGATTACCATTTATTCATTCATAAACAATTAAACACACACAATTAACTAACTAAGCTAACAAAAATAATAATAATAAAAATATTAAAGGACTACACATTCAATAACTCAATTTGGACTTCAATAGAGTGCAACATATTCAACAGTATATTACAAAGTCACTTAGGGCAACTTTACACTTTATAGAGATAATACAAATAAGTAAATGAAAAATTGCCCAGATTACCGTCTATTCATACATAAACACACACAGAGTCAAATAATTAAGCCAAGAAAACAATAATAATAGGACTAAACATTTAATAACTCAACAAAACAATTAGTCAAATCATATTGCTTTTTATACACTACAAGAAAAAAGACATAATACAATAAGTATTATTGCAACAAAAAAAATAATAGATGTAATTTAAATTTATTATATCAATATGAGATTATAGCAATAATTATTATGTTACATTAAAATGTGTTATTGTAATAGGTAACTCTTATTTTACATTGAGATATGTTGTTGCAATAGGTAATTTTTTATTTCACATCAACTATATTATTGGAATAGGTTAAATCTTTATTTCACATCAAATTTTGTTAATATAATAGAGGTGAGTAATTAAATAGCGGGAAAATTTGAGAAATTGGCGCTATTTTTTTTTTCATTAATTTCCTCTCTCTCACCCATGTCTATCCCTTTTTTTTTCTCATCTCAATATTTCTCTTTCACCACATGTCTTCCTTCTCTTTTTTTTTTTTTTTTTCTCATCTCAATTTCCCACTTTCTCTCACCACATCTATCTTCCTATTTTTTATCATCTCAAAATTAACTCACACACACCCAGGGGCGGAGCCAGGGGGGGTCGAGAGGGGGCACTTGCCCCCTCTGGCCCCACCCAAAAAAACTGTTATTATTTTCTTAACTTACCTTGATGCATTTGAGGTAAAAAAAATAGAACTATTACTAATGAAAAGTTATAAAGTGGTAAACAAACAATCAGCTGCTTGCATGAGATAATTGGGAGCATAGCCCACTTTTGCCCATTTAAAATATAAGCCCATCCTATATTAACATTGTGGGGGAAAAAGCCCAGAGCTACTTAATAGGCCCGGGACACCCTGTTAAGGACTATTGTATTTTCAAGGAGCAATAGGTGGTTGGGGCGGCCCATCTAAAGCAGGAAGCCCAGAAGTAAAGGGGGAGTACCGTCCGAAGAGGTCATCACTAGTCCGAAGATGTCTTACTCCTCGGCCCCAAATAGCCCTGATCAAACAAACGTGTGGAAGATCCGAATAATCTTCCTAACAACTCCAACGATAATGATAAGTCCTGGTGGATCTGAAGATGATTAGAACTATAAAATATCTAAAGGAAAAGCTGCTACCACCGCATTTAATGCACTGCAACAGCTTTTCTGACCGCATTTATGTGGAGAAGACCCCTAAACAGTGTAACCTCGGCTACCGCCACTCACAAAGGACTAAAGTAGACACATGACGTGACATGCACTTGAGTAGATACGCAGATGAAGAACAGGTGGACGATGGAGATGATAGGAGAGGATGCCATATAAAGAAGAAGGGTCCCTGAGAACAAGGGGACGGAGGGGAGAGAGAAAAAAAGGAAGAGAAAAGTTTTACTGTAACTCTGAATATTATAATCACTGTCCACTTAATAAAACGTCTCTTCGGACATACATTCATGGAGTTGTTCAAGCATTAGTTCATGTTATCATCATTGCAAGTAACCTAGCCAACCATTGTTTGCTTCATAACCAGCCTAGCTCTTTCGCCCACTCTCTACAAATTTATTGTCCAAGGTTCGTTAGCCCTTTGACCCATATCTTTTGGGCTTGGGCTACAAAAACTGACCCTACAATTGGTGCCGTCTGTGGGAAGAGCTTGTGCAGGGGTGGAGACAATTGTAGGTGATGGTTGGACACAGTTAACAAGAAGCGGAGTCTAGGGCATCCCAGCACATTGACCACTTTCTTAACCTGGAGCGGAGACAGGACCGCGAGGGTAGCGTGCACACTGTGCCCCCTGGTCAGAACCAATCACATGAGGGGAGTCACATGTCCCATGCAGAGAAGAACCGAGATTTACAGCGGGAGATTGAAAAGCTAAAAAGGGAGTTACGCCATGCATAGAGGAAACGAGCTCCCTTGTACTCTGATGAGGACCCAGATAATGAGCCGGACGTCACTTATCAACATAAATCCAAGACACCAGCCAGCGAGTCCTATACCTATGAAGAAGAATCACATAGCAAGGGGCAACGCAGAAGTCCACCACATGGAGACGTGGGAAACGACGCCATGAGTAGGGCTCTAAACCAGATTTCTAGGTCACCCTTCACGCGCAGGATTGAAGAGGCAAAACTTCCTCGGCATTTTAATCAACCAACGTTCACCATCTACAACGGTAAAACAGACCCCGTGGAACATGCGAGTCATTTTAACCAGAGGATGACTGTCTACTCCAGGGACGAAGCGCTGATGTGTAAGGTCTTCCTTTCCAGTCTTGGGCCAGTTGCCATGAGGTGGTTCGATGGGCTGAGTCCAAATTCCATTAGCTCTTTCAAAGAGCTCACCCAAGCTTTTGGTTCACGATTTGTCACCTGTCGAAGAGTGGCCCGACCTTTGTCTTCTCTACTGTCTTTGAGCATGCAGGAAGGAGAGACACTGAAGGTGCATTCGGACAGATATTGGGAGATGTTTAATGACATGGAGGGCAATTTTGATGCAATGGCCCTAGAAACGTTTAAGCTCGGCCTCCCTACCGATCATGGTTTAAGGATATCCTTATCTGGTAAACCCGTTACTAGCATGTGTCAGCTAATGGACCGCATTGAGAAGTATAAGAGAGTTGAAGAAGACCAACAACAAGGAAAAGGCAAGGAGAAGGTTATTCCCCAGAAGATGAGGGATTTCAGGTCGGATCGATACACCAACAGCAAACTGAGGAGAGATTTTCCTGCACAGTCAGGAGCAACCAATCCCCAAACTGTCAACACTATATTCAGAGACCCAGTCCATCAAGTTTTAGAAAAAGTCAAGAACGAGCCATTCTTCAAGTGGCTGAACAAGATGGCAAGGAATCCTGACAGACGTAATCGCAATCTCTACTGCCAATACCACCAGGATCATGGGCATACGACTGAGGACTGCAGGAACTTGTGGGTTCATTTGGAACAACTAGTCGGCGAAGGGAAACTGCGACATCTCCTACATCACACCAGTGGCCGAGGAGGTCCGATGAGTGCGGAGTCCCGGAGGGACGATCCTCTAAAACCCCCTCTGGGAACTATCAATGTTATCTTTGCAGCCCTAGGGAGAACAGGATCCTGGCCATCCAAGGTCATGTCGGTGGATCGGTTACCTGCGGGGGAATCTGGCCAAGATCCGAAGAGGTGCAAACTGGATGTTCAACTAGTTTTAGGTTTCTCGGATGCAGACAAGGTGGGCACTGTCCAGCCTCATGATGATGCATTGGTCGTCATCCTCAGAATTAGGGGGTATGATGTGAAACGAGTGATGGTTGACCAAGGTAGCGCTGCAGAAATAATGTACCATGATCTCTACAGGGGACTGAACCTCAAACTTAGTGACTTGACGCCATATACCCCTTCGCTGATCAGTTTCGAAGGAAGAGTTGTTACCCCGAAGGGCCAAATATAACTACCTGTGCAGACTGGCTCAGAGGTGGTGGAGGTGGATTTCATAGTTGTGGATGTCTTTTCACCCTATACGGCAATTGTAGCCAGACCTTGGCTTCATGCGCTGAGGGCGGTTTCTTCCACCTTGCATTAGAAAATCAAATACCCATCCGAAGGCCGGGTTTGCAAAATCCAGGGGGATCAATCCATAGCTAGACAATGCTTAGTGGCTGCCATTCAACACGAGCCAGGAGCCGGGTCGTTAACCAGGGGCTTATAGCAACCAAAGCACCAGTCATCGCCCACTGAAGATCCGGACAAGGGTGCAGGGTGCGAAGATTTGACAAAAGTCATCATTGGGGATAATCCCGAAAAATTATTTCAACTCGGATCCCAATTGCCGCCGCAGGAAAAAGAGGAGTTAGTGCAACTTCTTAAGGAAAATATCGACGTATTCGCTTGGAACGCTTATGAAGCCCCTGGGGTGGATCCGGAATTTATATGCCACCATTTGAAAGTAAACCCCATGATCACCCCTAAGAAGCAGCCTCCTCGGCGTCCATCTAAGGAACTCGCTAAAGCAGTCAGAGAAAAAGTAGCAAAGCTCAAACAAGTTGGGGCTATTAAAGAGGTTTTCTACCCAGAGTGGTTGGCAAATACTGTGGTGGTGAAGAAGAAGGGCGGGAAATGGCGAGTATGTGTGGACTTCACCGACTTAAATAAGGCATGCCCTAAAGATCCATTCCCCATGCCTAAAATCGATCGGCTAGTAGATGCCACCGTCGGACACCCCCGAATGAGCTTCTTGGACGCATTCCAAGGCTATCATCAGATAACCTTAGCCTTGGAAGACCAGGAAAAGACTGCTTTTATGACTCCCACGGGTAATTACCACTATAAGGTGATGCCGTTCGGTTTAAAAAATGCGGGTTCTACTTACCAAAGGATGATGATGAGGATGTTTGAACCGCAGCTGGGAAGAAATATTGAGATTTATATAGATGATATGGTGGTGAAGAGCAAAGTGGTGGCCGAGCACGTGAAGGACCTAGAAAGCACCTTTGAAGTTCTCAGGAAGTACAAGCTACGCTTGAACGCTGCTAAGTGCTCGTTTGGTGTGGGGTCAGGCAAGTTCCTGGGATATATGGTGACTCACAGGGGAATTAAGGTCAACCCTGATCAGATAAGGGCCATCAATGAGTTGCAAGCTCCTCGAAATCCCAAGGAGGTTCAGAAACTAACAGGGATGACGGCAGCCTTAAATTAATTTATCTCTCGATCGGCGGATAGGTGTCGGCCTTTCTTTTCCCTGATTAACAAGTGGAAAGGGTTCGAGTGGACAGAAGAGTGCGCTGTGGCCTTCCAACAGTTGAAAGATTATCTAACTCGACCACCAATCATGTCCAGCCCTGAGCCCGACGAGGTCTTGTTTGCGTATATCGCTGTAGCTACCCATGCTTTAAGCTTGGTATTGATTCGAGTAGATGGCGGTGTGCAGAAACCCGTTTATTGTGTAAGCAAGTCGCTGCATGAAGCCGAGGTCCGTTATTTACCGTTGGAAAAGGCCATTTTAGCAGTGGTGCTCGGTACACGGAAGCTCCCACATTATTTCCAAGCCCATACAGTCGTCGTTCTCACCCAGCTTCCGCTCAGGGCTATACTCCAAAGTGCAGACTACACTGGAAGAATTACAAAATGGGGGACGATCCTAGGAGCTTTTGATATCAAGTATATGCCACGCACCTCGGTCAAGGGCCAAGTGCTTGCTGATTTGGTAGCCGAGTTCACGGAGCCCCAACTAGAAGAAATGAAGCTGACATCAGACATGGATGAAAAATCGATTAGCATGATTTCTCAACAAGACCCTTCCCATTGGGAGGCGTACGTAGATGGTGCTGCAAACCAGAGAGGCTCTGGAGTAGGGCTAGTGCTGATATCCCCCGAGGGAATCATTATCGAAAAAGCATTAGGGCTAGGCTTCTCGGCAACAAATAATGAGGCGGAATACGAAACCCTATTGATCGGAATGAGTATGGTCCAAAAGATGGGAGGAAAAGCAATAAAGTTATTCTCGGATTCAAGACTGATTGTGGGTCAAGTACAGGGAGAGTTCGAGGCAAAGGACGAAAGAATGCAGGGATACTTGAGCCGAGTTAAACATCTGCAGTCAGGGTTCAAATCTTTCAACTTGTTGCATATTCCTAGGAATGGTAACTCACACGCGGACTCCTTGGCTACTCTAGCCACCTCTTTGGCATAAGATTTGTCGAGAGTTATCCTCGTCGAGGACTTGCATAAACCTACCGAAGTAGGAAAAGAAGTAATTCAAGTACATCAGGTCAGGGTTTAACCCAGTTGGATGGACCCTTTAGTTAAGTTTCTAAAGGAAGATATCTTGCCTGGAGAGAAGGGAGAAGCCGATAAAATTCGGAGGAAAGCAGCCAGGTTCTGGTTGTCTGAAGATCAGAAACTATACAAACGTTCCTATTCAGGGCCGTACTTGTTGTGTGTGCATCCTGAAAAGGCTGAGCTGTTATTAGAGGAACTACATGAAGGAATCTGTGGAAGCCACACTAGAGGAAGATCCTTGGCTCACCGAGCCATCACTCAAGGTTATTGGTGGCCAAACATGCAAAAGGAAACCCTGGATTATGTTAAAAAATGTGATCAGTGTCAGCGATTCGCCCCACACATTCATTAGCCAGGGGGGACTCTCAACCCGCTATCCAGCCCGTGGCCTTTCGCCCAATGGGGCTTGGATATTGTGGGACCATTCCCTAAGGCTGCAGGAAACAAGAAATATCTGCTGGTCGGCACTGACTACTTCACCAAGTGGGTCGAAGCCGAACCTCTTGCAAACATCCGAGACGTAGACGTGCAAAAGTTTATGTGGAAGAGTATAGTTACTCGATTTGGAGTCCCATGTGTTCTCATCTCGGAAAATGGCCTGCAGTTTGATAGCAAAGCATTTAAGAACTATTGTAGCGAGCTGGGGATCATAAATAGGTACTCCACCCCAGCTTATCCCCAGGGTAATGGCCAAGCCGAAGCTGTCAACAAGGTCATTGTGAATGGCTTGAAAAAGAGATTAGATGACGCGAAGGGTAAATGGGTAGAAGAATTGCCACATGTGCTTTGGGCTTACAGAACCACTCCACGCAGGTCTATTGGAGAGACCCCCTTCTCAATGACCTACGGGGCTGAAGCTATCATACCTTTGGAAACTGGATTCCCGACACTGAGAACTAGCTTATTTAGTCCGGTGGGTAACGATGAGCTGCTAGAGAAGAGCTTGGACCTAATTCATGAAAGGAGGGAAAATGCAATGGTCCGATTAGCGCATTACCAACAAAAGCTCAGACAGGGCTACGACGCCAACGTAAGGCTCAGACCTCTAGAACCTGGCGACCTGGTACTAAGAAGGGTGGTTGGCACTGCAAAGAACCCAGCTTGGGGAAAATTAGGGCCTAACTGGGAAAGGCCATATCGTATTACTTCAGGAGCTGGCATTGGGGCATACTTTCTTGAAGACCTAGACAATCATGTGATACCACGCCCATGGAATGTAAATAACCTCAAAAGGTATTATTATTAATCAAACTCTTCTTTTAATCAGCATATCACTATGTTACGACTCTTTTAAGTGTTTAAACTTAAATCCATTCATTCCTGTAGTTCTCGGACTAGATGATATGGGTTAGATAGCACTATGTTACAATCCCTTTTTAAGTGTTTAAACTTAAATCCATTCATGCCTGTAGTCCTCGGACCAGATGATATGGGTTAGTTAACACTATGTTACGACTCCTTTAAGTGTTTAAACTTAAATCCATTCATGCCTGTAGTCCTCGGACCAGATGATATGGGTTAGTTAGCACTATGTTACGACTCCTTTGAGTGTTTAAACTTAAATCCATTCATGCCTGTAGTCCTCGGACCAGATGATATGGGTTAGTTAGCACTATGTTACGACTCCTTTCAGTGTTTAAACTTAAATCCATTCATGCCTGTAGTCCTCGGACCAGATGATATGGGTTAGTTAGCACTATGTTACGACTCCTTTTAAGTGTTTAAACTTAAATCCATTCATGCCTGTAGTCCTCGGACCAGATGATATGGGTTAGTTAGCACTATGTTACGATCCCTTTTAAGTGTTTAAACTTAAATCCATTCATGCCTGTAGTTCTCGGACCAGATGATATGGATTAGTTAGCACTATGTTACGATCCCTTTTAAGTGTTTAAACTTAAATCCATTCATGCCTGTAGTCCTCGAACTAGATGATATGGGTTAGTTAGCACTATGTTACGATCCCTTTTAAGTGTTTAAACTTAAATCCATTCATGCATGTAGTCCTCGGACCAAATGATATGGGTTAGTTAGCACTATGTTACGATCTCCTTTAAGTGTTTAAACTTAAATCCATTCATGCCTGTAGTCCTTGGACCAAATGATATGGGTTAGTTAGCACTATGTTACGATCCCTTTTAAGTGTTTAAACTTAAATCCATTCATGCCTGTAGTCCTCGGACCAGATGATATGGGTTAGTTGGCACTATGTTACGATTCCTTTTAAGTGTTTAAACTTAAATCTAGCTATGCCCGTGGTCCTCGGGCCAGACGACTTGAGTAAGTTAACACTATCACAGCTCTCTGACTGCTCAAATCTAAATCCAATGTAACGATTTCTATTGAAGTATCACTCGCTGATGAGCCATGATTGAGATTCCTGAATGTGTTTAAATTAACCCTAACCTATCTTGCCTCTTATTCTTTTGTGCACATTTGGAAAGGCTTGTGGAGCTTTTTACTATAACCCTTGTAGTTTTCGTTGTTTAGTAATAATTCTCATACATTCTGCCCCTTTCTAATACCAATCTTAGTCATGCGCGTTGTTATCATGATATCAGGATCACAATAAAGTTAAAGTACAAAACTTTAATAATAATATGAGTTGTATTACACACAGCAAAGCAAGTGAATGCGAAGAAGAAACTGTTTCATTAATCAAGAAAGTAGCTTACAATCTCTTACAAAAAGAAAAAGGGGGACCTATGTATCTACTCTTGAGCTGAAGGAACCACAGGGTCAACAATCTGGCCTGTCTGAGCAGCAGCTTCTGGGGCTTGGCTTTAGGACTCAGCGAGAGTCTTCTCCTCGTCCAACCCTTGACCTTTGTCTTTGGCTGGTTCAACTGGCAGACCAGCCTCTCTGGGTGCATCAAGGGCGGATGGGGAAGCTACTCTGGCTGAGCTTTGCTCCGTAGCCTCCAAAAGCTGTGGAGCAGGAGGAGAGTCAGTCTCTGGGAGCTCTCAGATCTCTGGATCATAGTATATGCTCCCAGGTAGCCTCAGGGGAGAGTCCGAAGAGACCCCAGCAACGTCCAGTGCCTTTTGTCAGGTTACGTCGCAGTACTCACAAGCAACCAAAGCAAATTACTCCGTAAGCAGCTTCCCAGTCTCGTCCACTCCCAGCTGATATGTCGCTTTTCTCTCAGCTTCAACTGACTCCTTGGCCAGTTGAACCGCCTGCTCGGCTGCTCGGGCGCCCTCCCTGGCTTTTTGGAGTTCAGCCCTGAGACCCTTCACCAGCTCCCTCTCGGTCGCCAGGTTGATCTCTGACGTGCGCAATTGTTTTCACTGCTCCTCGGCCTGGGTCTCGGCGTTTTGGAGGCCGGCCTTGCAGTTGTCCCTTTCCCGGGTCACGGCCTTAAGCTGCTCAGATGTGCGAGCATAATAATCCTTTAACAGACCAAGAGCCTTCTTCGCCTCGGATTGAGATTGGACTACTACTTGGGCCTCGAGGTAGGACTTTTTGTTCCATTCCTCAGCCACGTAGATCTGCTGAGTAATCTGCATGACCACATTTTTAGCACAAGATGAAGAAAGGAAGTAAAGCAAATTAAAAATGGAACTCAAATTAAGAGAGCAAGTTCATTTACCATGGTCATGTCCCTCTTAAGGGATAAGAAGAGCTCCTGCTGGTTGAAACGCCTGTAGGACTCCATATCGTGAGGAAGGAGGAGTGGCTGCTGCAGGGCCTCGGCAACGTATCCTGCCCTTCCCCTATCATAATTCCTGAGGGATGTATCCCAAAGAATGGGGGTGCCATCCAGCTCAAGCCTTGGGGACCATATGCGAGGTCCTACTCCTCGGCGGACCTCAACCCCGACGTTCTCGTCACGACTTTCAGTGGAAGAGGCCCTTTTGCCTCGGTCCCTCACCGTCTTCTGCTGTTTGCTTACTTTTGGGGGCACCCCCACCTCCCTCTCTTCAGGCTCGTGGGGCCTCTTCTTTTGTAAGTTTGGTATGGGCTTCAGGCCGAGTTCAGGAGCCTTGGGAGGCGCTGAAGGTAGGATCTCTACTAGTTGGGAGGTCCTAGTACCTTTTTGCTCGGCCTTTTGGCCCCTATTCCTCATCAGGCGTTTCAAATCCACCATGTCTTCGTCCGAAGAGTCGTCGGGGAGGGCAGTTACCAAAAGTGGGTGGACACTGGACTGCCTGTCACCTCCTTCCTCAGCGTTCGAGACCTCTACCACTTGATTTACCCCTGAAGCTTCCCCCCTGAAGTGAAACTTGTCTATTTGTTCTTCTAGCGAGGAGGTAGAGGAACCAACCTTTTCAGCCTCAACCTCTGGTCTGAGGGGAACTTGCTGGAGTGGCTGTACGAGAGGGGGTATACCCCGGGGGTTTGGGTGTGGTACAGGTGGAAGGTCATGCGGTGCCAGAAAACCCTTAAACGAAACGTCGATACGGCGGAGACGTTTGTCTCCCTGGACTATCGCATTGCCAACCGGTTGGAAGTCTTTTCGCTTCGCTTTGTACCCTAGGATGAGAGGAGCCGATCGGAGTTGTTCGTCCTCGCTTACGAAGATCTCTGACCGTAGCAAAAAGTTGAGCGCGGCGAAGTTGGTGAGGCTGAGCCGAGGAGAGATGTTTCTCTTATCTGTTACAAGTCGTAGCAGAGCTTTGTTAGAAACTGGAAAGCAGTAACACAAGAAGAATCAAAAACTGTTAAAAGACGAAAATCTTAAGCCTATGGTTAGTGTGCCTAAGCCTAACGTGTCCCACCTAGCTCTCCTGCTTTGGTGGGACAGTGAGGGCCGTCATACCACGCACCCGAGATGATCACGTAGTCATCCTTCATCCCTTTATTGGATTTGGGAAGGCAGGAGATGAGCCTAACAACGTCGGACCGGGATTTTAAATAATATCCCGCTCCTTGCTAGCTGTGGAACTCATACATGTGCACCACGTCGAGCCAAGTGAGCCCCAGTCCTAGGTGGCGGTTAAGGTCCTCAATTGCTCCTAAGATCCTAAACATATTAGACGCTCTCTACCAAGGGGTAATCCTATGGTTTCGAAGATAGCTAGTGGTGATAGGGCCCATAGGAATTGTCATTCCCCCTTCTAGGAAGGCAATGACAGGAACCACAACTTCCCCCGTTTTCCGATCAGTTAGTAGCTTCTCCGGAGGGCAATACCTCACACCCACGTTTGGAGGTATGCGGTATGTGGCCCTAACTTCTCCAACTGGGCAGGGCTATCTACCAAGTACTTAATTTTTCCCATCGCTACTCAACAGAAAAGTGGGGGTACGATGCAGCAGTGAGGAAACAGTCGCTCAAATTGGAAAAAGGATAGCCGAAGAGAAAACTGGAGGATTGAGATGATAGAAACTTACAGGAACTGAATTAGACCCCGATCTCTGAACTCGCGGAAGGATTCTTGAGAACTCTGGGAAGGATTGAAATCGGCGATTGGAAGAGCTCGGAGCATTTGTGTGCTTGTTCTTGTGGAATGGTCTGGGAGTTGCAAAGTACGGAAGAAATGTTTACCTCTGAGACTTTATACGAGGTCAAACGAAAGGGTAGAATTTATTTCGCCAAAATCCCGAGGAAGAACCCTGTCCGTTGGATCAATAGTCCACCGTTGGATGCAAAGGACAAGGCGCCCCCTGTTGTAATTAATGTAGCACTTCGGGAATACAGAAAACGACGGCAGCAATGATGGAGCGCGCGCATCTATACCTACACACGTGCTAGGCCGAACTTTTGTTTGTTTTCAAGCTTTTACCCCGTGACAAGTCAAAATCCCATTTTTTCTCTTCGGACGCGAGGGAAAAATTAAGATTTTAAGGGGCTATTGTGGGGGAAAAAGCCCAGAGTTACTTAATGGGCCCGGGACACCCTGTTAAGGACTATTGTATTTTCGAGGAGCAATAGGTGGTTGGGGCTTCCCATCTAAAGCAGGAAGCCCAGAAGTAAATGGGGAGTACCGTCCGAAGAGGTCATCACTGGTCCGAAGACGTCTTACTCCTCGGCCCTAAATAGCCCTGATCAAACAAACGTGTGGAAGATCCGAATAATCTTCCTAACAACCCCAACGATAATGATAAGTCCTGGGTGGATCTGAAGATGATCAGAACTATAAAATATCTAAAGGAAAAGCTGCTACCACCGCATTTAATGCACTGCAACAGCTTTTCTGGCCGCATTTATGTGGAAAAGACCCCTAAACAGTGTAACCTCAGCTACCGCCACTCACAAAGGACTAAAGTAGACACATGACATGACATGCACTTGAGTAGATACGCAGATGAAGAACAGGTGGACGATGGAGATGATAGGAGAGGATGCTATATAAAGAAGAAGGGTCCTTGAGAACAAGGGGACGGAGGGGAGAGAAAAAAAAAGGAAGAGAAAAGTTTTACTGTAACTCTGAATGTTATAATCACTGTCCACTTAATAAAACGTCTCTTCGGACATACATTCATGGAGTTGTTCAAGTATTAGTTCATGTTATCATCATTGCAAATAACCTAGCCAACCATTGTTTGCTTCATAACCAGCCTAGCTCTTTCGCTCACTCTCTACAAATTTATTGTCCTGGGTTCGTTGGCCCTTTGACCCATATCTTTTGGGCTTGGGCTACAAAAACCGACCCTACAAATATAATCCAATTCTATTATTAAATAAAAAATAATAAAAAATAAATAACCAAACAAACAAACAGATACCTTGATGCGTGTCTAACTTATAACCCTATATTGTTTGATTTTTCTACTCTCTTTCTTTGGTAACTTTTTAAGTGCATTTCTTGTATTGTAGTATAAATAAATGGTTAATAAATAGGATGGCTTTTCAAAAATAATTTTGCATGTTAAGCTAAAATAAATAGACCTATAACATATAGCTGTACAAAAATAAAAGAAATTTACATAAGTTGAACTTTATGTCTATCTAACAACTAAAAATCTTTCAATTTGTAAGTAGAGTTATAACTTTTTTTATAATTAAAATTTTAAAAGGATTATTCATGTAAATAAATTCCTAAATAGATAAATATAATATAATGAATATGCTATTTTATTGAGAATTTTCTTGCATTTAAATATGGCTTAGCATACACGAGTGAATTGTTATTTTGCAAATTGATCTCAAATATTGTATGTATATGTTCGCTTGCATGTGTATAAATGTCCTTGTCAAATGTAATTTTTGCCCCCTCTCAAGTTAGATTCTAGCTCCGCCACTGACTAACAACTAAAAATCTTTCAATTTGTAAGTAGAGTTATAACTTTTTTTATAATTAAAATTTTAAAAGGATTATTCATGTAAATAAATTCCTAAATAGATAAATATAATATAATGAATATGCTATTTTATTGAGAATTTTCTTGCATTTAAATATGGCTTAGCATACACGAGTGAATTGTTATTTTGCAAATTGATCTCAAATATTGTATGTATATGTTCGCTTGCATGTGTATAAATGTCCTTGTCAAATGTAATTTTTGCCCCCTCTCAAGTTAGATTCTAGCTCCGCCACTGCACACACCTATCGCTTTTTTTTTTCTTTTTTCTTTTTTCCATCTTTATCTCACCCACCTCAATCTCCTATTTTTTTTAATCTCAAATTCCCTTTCTCTCTCTCTCTCTCTCTCTCCCTCCCCATGCCTTTTTTTTTTCTTTTTTCTTTTTTCACTTTCCCTCTTTCTTAATCGTATCTCAAAATTCAAATTTATCTACTGACAACAAAACTTATCTCTCAAATTTCCATCTCACTCTCATATCTACTAACTCTAAATTTTCTCTCTCAAATTTTAGTCGCTCTTAATTCATAGTCTCCTTAGAGAGACTCTTTCTCAGTTTAAAGATTTTCTCTCTAAGTTTCAAGTAATTTTTTTGGTTCTCTTTAAATTTTAATTTGATTTTTCTTTGTTTAATTGTACAGTCTTCAAGTAGTATTGTTTTGTATGTGTTTTTATTTAGAGTCAATGATGGTGTATATTGCTGTCATTGTGTTGTATATATGATGTTTTTCAACTTTATACTTTTTTTTTTCTTTTTCTTTTTTTTTTCCAAAATAGGTGGTAAGTCAATGAAATGGTCGGAAAGCATTCTTGGATAACACCTTCGGGAAGAAACTTTTCTTTCTTGATTTTTTCATACTTTTTGAAACTATGTGTTTGAATGTAAATTCAACAAGTTGTGTTTATATTTGTGTTTTCTGACATATGTATTGAAATGAAGTATTTCAAAATTTTCATCTTTTATGCATATCTTTCATTTGTTAGTATAGTACCTAGATATGGTTTTTGAATTGCAAAACAGGTTAATGAAAAAGATATTATTTAAAAAATGATTTATTTATTTTTTAAATTTATAAAAAAATTAATAAATAAATAACATATTGCAACGAGATTTTCAAAGTAAATTGTTACAATATATAAAATTTATTGCAACGAAAATTTAATGTTGCATAAACCTATTGCTTTTTTTTTTTAATAAAAAAATAACCTATTGCAATGAGATTTTCAAAGTAAATCGTTGCAATATATGGAATTTATTGTAATGAAAATCTAGTATTGCATAAACCTATTGTCTCAGAGTTTATTACAATGACTTGCATCAACTTTTTTGTCGTTGCAATAACACTTATTATAATGACATTAATTGTTATTGTAACGATTTTTTTCGTTGTATTTAGTCTTTTTTCTTGTAGTGATAGGTGATAGATATATTGTGACTTTACCGCTGATTTTCTTTTGACCTCTACTCTCCATTAAAGTTGAAACAGATTGCTCTATTTCATAGCCATATATATAGTTTCAACCTCGTGGTTTTAATCCATATGAATTTGGGCTTCAATAGTTTCAACCCATTTTAAAGTGGTGAAAGAAAAGGAACTACTAACTAGCCCAATATTACAAAACAAAGTTCATCGAGATTCAAGAATTGATTAATAATTTACCAAGGATAGTAGCAAAATAAAAAGTGCAAAACAACAAAGATTCAATACATGTTATATATATTAATCAATAGAAGGATATCTAACTTCTAATATCAGTTTCGCATTGACCATTACATGACCAAGCAAAGGTTTCTTCATCTTCAACTTGTTTTTAAGGAAAAAAACTTGATGAACTTCTTTTAGTGATACCTGCACCAATCTTCTCCAGTTGCTCTTTCTTCAAGTAAGCAACGTTTTTTAACTTTAAGCTTTGCGATGTAATATTAGACACCAGCATTTGACTTGATGAAGGTGAAGATGATAATGGCAGTAATGATGAGTAAGGTGAAAAAAAGTCCGCCATTATTTCCAAATCCTCCATCATTCTTGATGGATTCAAGGAGAGGAAGAGAAAGAAAAAATGGTTGAAAAAGCTATTAGCCAAGAGAGAGAATTTTTTTTATTTGTGTATTGTGCTGCAAAAGAAATAGTTTGCTTTTGGTTTTTGGTGTAGCGTAGAGAGCAAAGCATGCATGGGAGAGAGATTAGTTACAATATTACAATAAAGCAATAAATTGGTTGTGGGGTTTGTGTATCACAGCTAGTTTATTGCTTATGTACATACAGAGCTGAGTGAGTGAGTGAGTGAGAGACTTGTGTCTGACTGTATTAGATTAGAGAGAGAGAATGATTGAATTACGTCGATACAAGAAATTATATTAACAAACCAACAGATTTTTGTTTTATGATTTTAGCTAGCTTCAACTAGAAATAAGTAGACCATTTTATCAAAATTTACTCAAGTGTATTAAACTTCCTCCAATTTTATTAATTTAAAGCAATACAATTACAATCCCTCATGATTTTAAGGCATTTTATCATAGATATAATAATCTGTCTTAAATTAATAATCAGTTTTATTTCCATAAAAAAATTTCTAAAGTGTTTTCTATTAACAAAATCCATTGATTAATAAAATAGTTAATACAACTAAAAGAGTGTAACTAATCTAACTTTACAGTTAAAGTAATTAACTAACAAAACTTGCTTATATATAGTAACAGGCATTAAGTGAGGCATGCACATGCTTGTCACGAGCAAGAATTTACAACAATTTGTTACACACTTGACTGACTCTCTATTCTCTACACTACAAGAAAAAAGACATAATACAACAAATATTATTGCAACAAAAAAAATAATGGAGCTAATATATAAACTATTGGATCTCTAGGTTGTTTTTTGTTGTAATAGTAACTTAAATTTATTACATCAATATGAGATTGTAGCAAAAATTATTATGTTGCATCGAAATATGTTGTTGTAATAGGTAACTCTTTTTATACATTGAGATATGTTGTTGCAATAGGTAATCTTTTATTTCACATCGAACTATATTGTTAGTATAGTTCCTATGTATGGTTTTTGAATTGCAAAACAGGTTAATGAAAAAATTATTATTCAAGAAAACGATTTATTTATTTTTAAATTTTTTTTTATAAAAAAAATCAACCTATTGCAATGAGATTTTTTCAACCTATTGCCTTAGAGTTTGTTACAATTGCTTGCATTGACTTTTTTGTCATTGCAATAACACCTATTGCAACAAGATTTTCAAAATAAATCATTGCAATATGTGGTACTTATTGTAACGAAAATCTAATGTTGCATAAACCTATTGCCTCGGAGTTTATTACAACGGCTTGCATCGACTTTTTATCATTGCAATAACACCTATTACAATGACATTAGTTGTTTCTGTAACGACTTATTTTATTGTATTAGGTCTTTTTTCTTGTAATGCTAATCTATCTTTTTCATTTAAAAATTAATCGAGACATACATCAAAAGAAGAAATTAAGTCTCGATCGGTCCTCTTCTATCTAACCATTTTGGTGTCAACAGACTAGCCAAGTGAAAAATATGCTTTCCCTCAAAAAAAATTGAAAAATATGCTAAGGAATCTAAATCGGTCCTTCTTGGCCAAAAATATTCATTCATTAATTACAATACTACAATGTGTACATACAGTACACTCCATCAATCTGTGCTTTAATGTTGGATGTGGTTAACTGATAATTCTGTGCTCTAGTGTTGGACGTGGTTAATTGTGTTTTTGTTGTGCTATGGTGCAGTGTCAGGTGGAGGAAACTGGGACCTACCTACCAGACAAAATCTTTAAGCCATCAGACACTATTTGGCTATTTTTTCTTGATTTGTTTTGATTTTGATTTGGAAAAACGTATTCAAATCCATCATATTGTTTAGGTGACCTAAAATTTGTTTTTTTTTTTTTTTTTTTTTTTTTTTTTTTTTTTTTTTAATTTAAATGCCACCAATTCTTTGCTTTATACCTAGCATGAATCAAAATTTTATATAAAATGAAATTATTGATTACCTGGACAGTTTTTCTTCATACATACATGTTGAAGTTCAACCTTAGAACTTACAAGTGATTTCCCATGGGTAATCTAGAAATATAGGTATATTAATTGTTTTTGGGAGTCCAAAAAAGCAAATTCAAAAATCATATTGTGTCTCGAATGGCAAATTAGATCCATTTTTCTTCAATCTTATAATTTATAAACCATAAAGCCATGACATATTAATTAAACACTTCACTTAAATCTATTCAAAAAGAACAACCTACCTAGTATTACTCATACTAGAGGAAATTTTCAATTTGTGCTTATTATACCAAAATGGTATTGTTTTTCTTTTCTTTTCTTTTCTTTTCTTTTTTTTGGGGTCCTCTACGCTAGGAGACAAACTATGAAAGAGAGAGAGAGAGCATTAGGAATAATGACTATCACTACCATGCATATATGAACCGAGTAATGCTACAAACACAAACTATTCTACAAACATTTTACAAACTGCTGACATGGCACACTCCACCTCAGCTTTTTAAAAACTAAAATACCACATTAAAAATTAACAAAGTAAATTAAAAAAAAAAAAAAAAAAAACGGAATCCCAAATCACGTTTGCAACAAAACCCTCTCCCTCTCCCCCTCTGCGCCTCCCTCTTTGCCCCAGCAATACCGTATGGCTCTACATCTCCTCTGCCTCTTCGGTCTCACATTCAAGCTAAAGAAATCTGCTTCCTCTTGTCGAGCATAAAATAATCCAATAAAATTTAAAAATTCTGTCATATAAAATTTTGTTATATGGGATTGCAACACCTTAGTCAAGCATAAAATAATCCCATAAAATTTAAAAATTCTGTCATATAAACTTTAAAAATTCTATCATATAAAATTCTGTCATAGAACAAATAAGAGGCTCTCAAAAATAAGAGCCATCAACATCAGTAAGTTGTTTCTCAAAAAAAAAAAAGAAAAAAGAAAAAAATCAGTAAGTCCCTAGTTCAAATAATGGGACAACAAATAATGCCTTCTCCGAATTTTCCAACAGCATCTTTCCATTGTAATCATATCATATATATAACTTCCTTTGTTTCTATAGAATGAATACGTTTCGAATAGCAGAATGTTGGCCTGTTTGACTGCGAATGGTTTTCTTATCTAAAGCATTGCATGTCTTTCTTATCTAAAGTAGTTGAGGAATTACCATAAGTAGAAAAATTAGAAGCATCAGATACCGAAGTGGGAGCATCATTCTCATCAGTTTTGATTGCAACACCGTTCTCAGCCATGGTTTCGGCGGGTTCCGACGACTTCTGCAACGATTCCGGTGAGAGGTGTGGCTGCGGCGTTAGTCGGCAAGAGGAAGCAAATTTCTTTAGCTTGAATGTGAGACTGAAGAGGCAGAGGAGATGCAGAGCCGTACGGTACTGCTGAGGCAAAGAGGGAGGCGCAGAGAGGGAGAGGGAGAGAGTTTTGTCGCAAACGTGATTTGGGTTTCCGTTTCTTTGTTATTTTTTTAATTTACTTTGTTAATTTCTGACGTGGTATTTTAGTTTTTAAAAAGCTGAGGTTGAGTATGCCATGTTAGCAGTTTGTAAAATGTTTGTAGAATAGTTTATGTCTGTAGCATTACTCATATCAAAACGTTATTATTTTTTTTTCTTTACTTTTTTTATTTTTATTTTTTTTTGGTGAGAAAGGATAGAGTACTGAGTACGTACTGTTCAAAATGTCATGGTTTATAAAATCAGATTTAAAATCGTAAATTCAAAAATAAGTGTCAAATTCACGTGAGAGAATTTGATTTAAAGCTGGTTTCATCTTTTAAAAGTTCATTTGCATTTGTGTTTGTTATTACTTATTACCATTAAATTTTGTTTTTTTCTCCATATTAGGCTAAAGTCATTTCCAAAGAACCATTTTAAGTTAACAAAAGATAAAATATCAAACTCTTTTCCGTTCCTGCTAATGAAGTTTTATTTATAACAAGAAAAACTTTTGACTTTTATATCGATCACCAACACCAATCTACGATTTTTATTTTTTTTTATTTTTTTTGGATTTAGGATTGTAATTTATTTCTTAATTTTTTTGACAACTTTTGTACTAAACAATGTTGAGAACATAATAAATAATAATTGACCTCATTTTTATTTTATTTTTACACATACTTATCACAAATATAATTTTTTCCTACGTACATATATTTTTTTTTTTTTAGATGAATATCTCGTCTTACGTACAACTCCTTTTCTTTAGGTGAAAGTGTAAAAGGTGGTGGCGGATACATTTGGTTGTGGGGACCATTTGAACTTCCTGTAACACAACAGCTGCTTTACAGCTGCATGTACACAGTACATGAGGCACGACCAACCATGCATTTTTCGTAGAAGAAATTGTCTCATCTGCCTTTAATTTCCCTGAAAAGACAGCCGCAGAGTGTTGATCAATTAAAGAGACACAGGACTCTATTTCGGGCTGCAAATAAATAAACCCCTTGAGCCCGAGTTCATAAAAATTTTTATTTATATTAATTTATTTAGCAAAACAAGTTATATATATATATATATATGAATTTAGACCTCTTAATTATATAATAATAGATAAGTCTTTCTAAAAAAAAAAACTTATCAAGCATATTAAGTGGATTGTGTAAGGTTGAAAAATCATCAACTATCTTGTTGGCTTTATTCCGCGCCAATTTACTTATAATTTAAGCACTTAGTAACCCTGTATTTAGGTGAGATTATTGTAAGAGTAATGTGTGAGAAGTTGTGAAGAAAAGCTCAAGTATGTGCAAAGAAACAGAGTTATGCGGCTAGGACTTGCGGGTGGCTCGCGGCTGCAAGTCGCCAACTTCAGGCACGTGAGATGCACGCAGGGAAGGTGAAGGGTCGCGCCAGCTGTCGCACTACAGGACAAAAGTTTCAGGTTGGCCAGGCTGTTACGTCGCGACTTAATTTCGCGACTTGGACAAGCCGCGAGACCAAGCCGCCAATTTACCCTGTTTGGCAAAAATATGTCTCTTCGTATTCTCATGTCACCTCACTATATATAAACCCTTATACCCACTAAATGTAGAGAGCTTCCAGAAAAAATTTTGTGAGAGAAAACCCTAGAGAAAAACAAGATTGCCTCATCCCCAATCTTCATCTAAGAAACTCTACAAATTCCTCTACTTTCTTCCTCTCCATTGTCATACCCTTGAGAGGTCTTTTACCAAATCCTTATCTCACCACACCCACGTCTGTGAGAAGGTTTATTTGGTGCTGAGGGAAGTAGTTTGGAAGGAACCAATATACATTGGTTGATGCTATGGTCAAGTAGTGGAATCCGGGAAGCTAAAGAAGAAATAGGTTCAGCGTAACCTCGTTGGAGCAAGAAGCTTGGAGGGCTTAGGTACCTGGGTAGATTATGCTTGGAGGGTCTTCTGCTGTTCATGTATCCCAACTACATTCTTTAGTGGATTTTATCACCGCTTGGAGGGCGGCGAAGAGGTTTTACGCCGAGGACTTCGGTTTCCTCTTCGATAACGCATCGTGTGTTGTCCGTGTGTTTGCATCGTTCTTCCCTTTATCTTTACCTTATATTTACTGTTGTGGATGTGTTTATATTTGACTTAGATTGTCTATCAATTCTGTTATTGGCTTATTATCATGTTCTGCACATTAATTGTTTGATATAAAACTTGAATTGGTATTTTTATATTTTGGGGTCTAAACGTTCAAAGGTGTTTCATACCCATATTGAACTTTTAGATTGTGTTTATGTCAATCTAATACGACCAATTATTAAACTTTTTTTTTTTTGAAATTATTAAAACACGTTAAATAAGTCATGTCATGTAAACTCATTTTCATGTTAGGATTGAAAGATTTTGATATTATTGATAAATATGGTTTTTAGACTCGAATCGTTCAAAGAACCGGTAGAATGAGAGGTTTAAAGTTTTTAAGGTCAGATTGAGGTTCGACCAAAGTCGAACCATGATAATGTAATAATTGATTTAATAATTAAATAATATAAAATATATATGAAAAATTAGCAATATAGACTAAAATAATATTTATAGTTGATTAATTTTATATGGATTAAAGATAAAAATGAAATTTTCCTAATTAACTAGAAAGTTATATAAATATTATCCTACTGTTAGTTTAAACTAGCTTTTAACCCGCACCATGTGCGGGAACCTTTTTATTTACATTTATTAGAAATAAATTTTTTAAATAATATTTAAATACACTTTTACCACATAATAAACACCCAACACATATCTTGATTTACAAATCTAATTACAAACACCATAGGCAGATACCAAAAACTAATTTAACCCAATTATTTAAAACAAAACCAAATTAATATAAATACCCAACACAAAATTTATTTTAAACCCAATACCATAATTAAAACCAAATCTAACTCAAATATCTAAATCTAAAACAATCCAACCAAGTGCACTTGAAGATGCTAATTCAACATCAGCTAACTTTTTTTTCTTCTGAATTCCAACGTGTCTCTACATTGCTTTTTGTGTAATTCTGTGCTCATTTCATATCTCAGCTGTTCTTTTAAGATAGATGAATAAATATCTCCCCCTTTTGAGACAGAGAGTGAGAGACAGAGAAATGAAGAATTTGAATGATGTGAGATTTGTTCCTGCTACCTTCCAATCGGCCAAATTTTTTCTCCTCTTCTTATTTTTTTCCTATCATGTCCCTTTCATGAGGAATGAATATAGACCTTTGTAGATTTCGTTCAACCCCAACATTTATATATTGAACAAAGTAAATGTATCTTAGGAGCTTGATAAGAAACTAATAATAATATATTAAAAAAAAAAAAAAATCATAAATGCATATAGACCACAAAGTTTGATAAGAAACTATGTTTTGTTTAAGCTACCTTAGGACACAAATTTTCTCAACCTCATTAATTTAAGAGACATTCTCCATACCCTATCCATTCAATAGATGGTTAATTCAATTTCACAACTCCTACTAAACCATAATAACTAAAAAAGGAAAAAAAAAAATCCTATAACACACGACAAGCATACTAACCAAAAAACTACACAAAACATATTGTTTATAAACAAAATTATTAGCTGTACGTTAATGGACAAAGAAAATGCTAAATTTGGGATTTTGCTGAGAAATTATATATGAACACTTTTAGTTTCTATTCAAATGCATGTTCAGTTACAAAAATGATTTCTTAATTCTTTACCATAAGTGGCTAAAGTAAGATTCTACCAAAATTAAGCACAGCTATTGAAGAAAGAATCTTGTGCTCAATCTGAGCTCCAAATCACAGTGGTTTCTCCCTTTAAGCCATAGTGGTTCATACTTCTCTTTACACAGTTCCCAGAGTTGCTTACCATGGGAGCAATCAACAACTTCATATGAAGTCCCCTACAAAAGGATATAAAAGAGTTAGACTACAAAAAAATTAATTTATACCAACATGTGGTAGCATTTTCACTTATTTCAGAAAAATCCCTTGGTGGGAAGCAAACAAACTACTTGTGATTATAAATGCTTACTTATAAATGAATGCCCTAAGAGAGGGAAGAACATGGCTCATTAACCTTAGAAGATTTTACAGAAGAAAAAACTATTAATATTGGATTAGAAATATATATTTTTTGATATGTTTGGCACCAAGCAGAGGATGAAGGGAAGATTTGAACTAAGGAATGTGGGTTCACTCCTGCTACCCACTAATAATGTATCCCTTAGAGTGATCTTACAACTATTGCAAATTTTATCATATAGTCCTTACAAACTGATGTGCAATCTTTGAAACAAACAACTAAGAAATTTAGGAATTTATTATGTTATTGATGAAACGCCAAACACATTCATTGCCATGTCAGTTGTAAGCTTTTGTGGAAAATTGGTAGTAGCTTTAGCATTTTTCTATCTTTGAATGTCTAAATAACTAATGTAGTGTCACCAAATTGAATGTGCAATTCCCAGAATTTCCTCACTTTTTTCCCCAAGAAAGAGACATGAAAATAAATAGAAGAAAAGAAAACTGGAAGGCACTCTCTTTCTATACTGTCTACGCTCAATTCTTTTCCTTCTTTGACTAATTATTTTATGATCCCTCTAAAGGTCAAAATGGACACATCAATATAAAATCCTCTGAAATACACGAAATTAAAAGCCATAATGACAGAAATTTAGACCCCTTAAACACACAGATTGCGTAGCCTAGATTAATTAGCCAAGTTGTTACTTAGTCAAATTATGCAATTCTAGGTTAAAGCAATCAAATAATCATATCAAGATATAAAGCAGCGGAAAATAAATGAACACAAGATATGATCACCCAGGAAACCACACGGTAAAAACCTGGGGAGGATTTGACCCACCGATCCTCAAGGCTAACCTGAATTCACTATGAAAGAATTGAAGTTCGTACAAAAGGACTACAAGCTCCCCGCTCGACTTCCTAATGCTACCCACCAGTAGAACTTCCTGACACGACCACGCGCAGGCTCCGAATCCACGGACTACTTCTTTCTTGAATTCTTCAATCAGCTACAAGCTCCCCGCTTGCTTTTCTTTTAATCTCCAATGGTAGCAACCTTGTTGATCATCAAGATGTTGAAATAATCTCTACCTTAAAAACCCTAAGTTTATGTGAAGGAAAGCTCCTCAAGGATCTCACAAGAGATTCACATAAACCGCAAATATGAGCAACAAAGACTTAGAGAGGTTTGGGTACAAAACCCTAAAAATAAAAGGAGGCACAAGAGGCACTCTAATCTCTCTCTCAGAAGTCCCAAAAACGTTCTAGGGTTTTCCTTATATATAGAAGTGTTTTACTTGAACCCCAAGACGTTTAAATAGAGTTTGGGCTGAACTGGAACTCTGCAGAAAAATAAATCTGTACGTGGTTCGATCGATCGAGTCTAATTTTCGATCGATCGAGCCTTACAGATTTAGTCCAATAAATCTGCACTCACTCGATTCCAGTTTTACAAATAAACATACTTTGAGCAAGCCTAAACAAGACTAAACAACCTGTTTTGATCATGGTTTGCCAACAATACAAATTAGAGTTCTAAATACATAAATTCCTAAATCTTTAGAACCTAACAATCTCCCCCTTTGGCAATCCGTGACAAAACACAAACTAAAAGCTCAAAGTTTACAAAGTAAAAGCCCATTACAAAAATAATGCTCATAACAACAAATCCAATCTTAACTACTATCCATCAGTTGCAAGTGTAGACAGCAGCTCAATTGAATCAACCTGTATATTTCCTGAAACACTCAACAAACGCATAAACGCATGTGTGGAAAAAATACAAGTAAACCAAAATTAAATTCTTGACTTCACAAAACACAAAACAAAGACATATATCATGAAGAACTCATAAATATAAATCAATGAGCAGTGAACAAGAAACAGAAATAAAAACATAAGTAAACTAACTCTCCCCCTAAGTTAGATACAACAAAAAGTTTTTATTTTCTTCCCTTTTAAAAATAATTTCAACTCCCCCTAAACAGGACAAACATGATTCCCATAAATCAATAATTTCTCCCCCTTTTTGTCACGTATTGACAAAGACAACTCGTACAAAGAGTAAACAGTCAACATACGCAATAAAGGATAAGAGAAAATAGAGAATCAAGGGGAACACAAAACAATTCAACTCTATAGAAAATAGAGACAGCTCCCCCTATGAATAACACAGGTAAAAAAAACTTTTCTCCCCCTATAAAAATAGGAAAAACAAAACAAGTTGTGGGAAAAACAGTTTTGGGGAAAAATAAAGGGGGGGGGGGAAATCAGCAGCAGCAGCAGCATCACCAACAGGATCAGGTACATCCTCACCAGCAGGACCAAAGTGAAAAACTCACAAACCAATAGTTAAAAACTAAGGTGAGGATACACATGAAGAAAAATATTCTCTCTTTCAATAGAATGCAAACATGGCACTATGTGACCCATAAACAGTTGCATGAGTAGAGAAAATATTTGCACATTGATTATCTATCATATCTCTTAAGAAAAATATTTTCTACAATTCATACATAAAAATAGCATATACTAGAAAGTACGTAAGTCAAAAATTAATCAATCAATTTTTAGATCAAGTTGAGTACCCAATTTAGCAAAGTGTATGCATGCTATGTATGAAAACAATGAGAGATATGACTGCAAAACTGCAAAATGGATACAGAAATCAATGCAATGCATGTGAATCCTAAACACAAACCAAGGGAGACTGCAAGTTAGCACAAAAATCAATAGAATAAAATTCTATATGATGCATGAAACAATTACAATGCCATGATGCATGTACTAATGCAGTGAGCGATTAAGTTCAATTGAGATTAAATTGACAAAATTGGTTTGAGCATAGAGTTTCTAACAAAAACCCAAAAATTTGAAAATCACTTGTTGAATTTTTAAACAAATTGATGAATTGAGCATCACATAACACAACTCACAGAGTATAATGCTTAATTTCATCAATACAACAAGCCAATTTCATCAAATTCAACTCAATTTCACAAAAGCCCCAATTCGGATCAAGAACAAACCCTTTTTAAAAACCTGATTCGCGACTTTCGATTGATCGAAAAATACATTCGATCGATCGAATGAAACAGTCATTTTTAAACAAATTAAAGCACTTTTTCGATTGATCGAAAAACACACTGGATCGATCGAATTGGGCAGAGACTCACTAAATTTTGAGAAAAATCACAGTTTTGAAAGACACAAACCTAATTTTGAAAAACAACTCCTCAAAGCATTAACCAAAGAAAGCAAAATGCATGAGTATGAGATGGAATGCTTTTTCAAAAACCCAAAATTTTGAACCCAATTTTCTCAAAACAAATTTCAATCATTCTCCCATTGAAATTTTCTTAAGCAACAAATATGTTCTGCACAAATCTCAAGATATTTTCAAAATTTTCAAACTTGAAACATATTTTGCATCAAAATCAAGGAACTTTTAATCTTGGATGGCCACAACAAAATCACACACAATATAATGTACCAAGTTTAACAAAGAGTAACTTGTGTAGTGTGTGCAACTAGCAAAAACTTGAGATACATGTGAGGTGATATGTGAATAGCAATCAATCACAAAGTCTACACAATTCATCACATAGAATTTAAAAGAGACTATCACCTAAAGAGTTACATCCTATAACTCCCACATCTCCTAGAACAAAAGCTTGCAATCATGTAAGTTTCTTGCATTTTTGCCTCTTATTTGTATGAGATGGCATTCAGCCTAATAGTACACACCGGTTTGAATTAAGTGAATTGGCATCAAGCCTAATAGTACACACCAGTTTTAATTTAATTTGAGGCTACACCTTATGTTCTTTTTGTGCATGTGCTACACTTTCTCGAGCACAGAATCTTATGATATGCACTAAGGTGTTCATGATTGGCTAGTGAACAGTGGTGAGATGGTTATTTATGCCTTTCTCAAAAGGATCAAGTCCGACAGTCAAATAACATGTGACTTCAAGATTAAGACAAAGTGATAAACACCATAAACATCTTTCCCACACAACATGCACTACAAAACTTCAACTAGTAAAGTGCAATAAATAAGCTTATCAAAGCTAAACAAGGTACATAAACATGTTATGTAAAGATAATATGGCCAATCCTTGATTATAAATCCAAGATATATAATACAAAACACAAAAATCTTTTTGGTTTTAACAAACTTTATAACCAAAAACCAAAAAGCACATATTATGCTAAATGAACAATGCAAATGCAATGCATGACAGTGCAAAACTAAGCTATAAAGGGTACACAAACAAGAAATATCAATTTCTTAATTAACCCTTGAGTACATGTACAAACTAGTACATACTCATTCAAAATCAAAAATAGCTTAGCACAAACTATTCAAGTTTCTCCACAATGTCAGGCATGTTCTAAATCAAGAGAGATATAACAATTCATGTAATCCTCAAAAAGAAAAACTAGACACAAAATAAAATATTTTTGTCTTTTTGAAATTTTTCAATGTTTTTGGTTTTTTTTTTTTTTAAAAAAAACAACCTAAAAAACAAAACAACCAAAAACAAAAAACAAAACATGTCCACAAATAATTGAAAGAATTAAATCAAGGACAAGTTAGCAACACTCACCTTGGAGAATCTTTTCTCACCCATTTAGCACGAGTATTCGGCTTTGTAGGTGAAAATCCATGAGAAGTAGAGTGCATTTGAGGAATTACACCAATCTTTTGAGAGAGACTGAAATCCTGCAAATTCCTTTCACAAACCAACAAGCTCAAATTTTTCAAAAGCATATGAAATAATTTATTTGAACCTATGGCAGGAGAAATATCATCACATATCCTAAATTGAAACATAGAATGCTTAAATTTTAATTTATGACAATTAGGACGAATGTGACCGGAGACACCACAAAAGTGACAAACAGGAACAAATTTAGGAACATCAGTATTCCTAATAGCAAATCTATTCTCAGATTTTGGTTTTTGCCTCAACAAAGAACAATTTGGTCTAATATGACCAACAACACCACAAAGGTGACAAGTAGGCACAAAAACAGATTTATTATGCTCTCTAACAGTAGGATTAGACTTAGGTTTAGAAACTTCAGCGTCTACATCAGAACTTTTACCTTTGTCTAACCTAGCAAAATAAGCCTTCTCTTTATTATTCCTCTTAAAAGGAGGGATATAAACTTTCTCAGTTTTAGGCTTAAGAGAAACAGAAACACTTCTGTTATCATCAACAAGTTTGGTATTAGACAAATTTTCCAATTTAGCTTCAGCCTCAGCTAACTTTTGTTCCAAACTTTTCATCTTCTCATCTTGAGAGGAAATTTGATTTCTCAAAAATTCATTCTTTTTATTAGACTCATCTAATCTCACAATCAAATCCTCTTTTTCAAGATTAGCCAATTTTAACTCTTCCTTGAATTTCTTAGAAATTTTCAAAGATTTAGATAATTCCTTACGAAGAGTTTCAAAAGCATCAAAAAAATCAACAGAAACAATAGTGTCCTTTTTATTCAAAACATCACAGGCATCAATAAAATCAGCAGAAGCATGAGCAGAAATATGATCAGAAAGACACTTCAAATTATCCATGACAACAGGGGTCAAGGATCAGCTCTTAGATCAAAAGATCTACAACAAGAAGAGCTACCCGCTCTGATACCACTTGATGGAAATTTAGACCCCTTAAACACACAGATTGCGTAGCCTAGATTAATTAGCCAAGTTGTTACTTAGTCAAATTAAGCAATTCTAGGTTAAAACAAATCAAATAATCATATCAAGAATATAAAGCAGCGGAAAATAAATAACACAAGATATGATCACCCAGGAAACCACACGTAAAAACTGTGGGAAGGATTTGACCACATCCTCAAGGCTAAAACTATCCACTATGAAAGAATGAATTCAACAAAAGGACTACAACTCCCCGTTCGACTTCCTAATGCTACCCACAGTAGAACTTCTGACACGACCACGGCAGCTCCGAATCCACGGACTCCTTCTTGAATTCTTTGCAAAACACAAACACCCACGTCTGTGACTTTGAGATTCCACTCAAAGGTTTATCAACACAAACTCTCCTGTTTGTGACTCCAAGACCACCCTTGAAGGTTTAGATCATCAACACCTTTGATGACTAGAGAAGGCAACAACTTCTACAACACCGGATCTTGAGATTCTTCAAGGAATAGCACCGGTAGAAAACATAAGAGAGCTTTTGGGTACAAAACCCTAAAAATTCAAAGAGGCACAAGAGGCACTCTAATCTCTCTAAAAAGCTCTAAAAACCCTCACTAGGGTTAGCTTATGATGTCCTTTAAATACTGGAAAAAAACGGCTCGCGATTTGGGCTTCAAACAAATAAGTTATGGCCTTTTTACGTTTGCTGATTTTGCTGATCCGCGATTTTCGATCAATCAAAAATTAGATTGGATCGATCGAACCAACCAGCTTGTAACTCATTTGTTTTTATCCTGAACTTGAAGTTTTTGTCTTGGGTTTCAATGTAGACCATTCTAAACTAATGAGACTTAGTTTTTGTCATGTTTTGTCATGGTTTGCCAACATTACAAACTCAAAACCTAACACATAAGAAGAATATAAAAATACAAAACTTTATATCCAACTAAACTGAAAATCCTCAAAGAATACGAAATTAAAACCCAGAAGAAAAATATCAAAATTCTAGGGAATACCTCCATAGATTTTTCATTGCCTTTTGGTTTCTTAAACTACTTCAGCATTAATGTAGGCAATGGAAAAGAATACTGAACACAACATATTATGCAATTCCACAAAAACCAATTCTAAACAAAATAGAAGAAGAAGATTAAGAAAGAAAATCTCAAGCACAGAGGTAAAGAGAAACTGCCTAAATGTTAATATATATATATATATATATATAGAAGAAAGGAAAGAAACAATGGTAATTCATGAATAGCATACTTACTTGGTTTTGAACTCTTATTGCAGAAAAGAATATTCCACTGTCTAACGGTGGTTGTAAGCTGGCAGAGACAACCCTCTATTCTGTATCTCCACACTTTACAAAACCCATACCCTAATAACAATTCAGGTGGTAGTCTTTGAACTTCTAGAGTGCTTCCTTGACTTCAACCAAGAAAAGAATAGAAAGGAAAAAGGGTTAGGAATCAAAATCCCAAAATTGACAGCAAACATAATTATGGACAATAGGAAAAGAAATTAGTCTTAGATTAATTAAAAATTACCAATAGAGAATGGTCTGATACTAAAGTCGGGTCAGAGATGGCAGACATAGTCATGCCCTTGCAGGGTATTACTGTGTTGGGTCTGCATATGAGAGAGTGACAGTGGGAAGAAAGACAGATGAAAGAGGGGATAGGTTATGCGCAACGTATGAATAAATGCAAATCGTGAAAGGTTGGTTTTAAATTAAAATGTAAAAAAACACTATATAATAAAAATGGAAAATACTACTGCACAATTGTGTGTGAGATGAACTAATAACCATTGCTCTAATCAAAATACAACCAAAACTACAAATAAATAACTGAACATTCACACATAGTACACACCAGTTTTAAATTAATTTGAGGCTACACCTTATGTTCTTTTTGTGCATGTGCTACACTTTCTCGAGCACAGAATCTTATGATATGCACTAAGGTGTTCATGATTGGCTAGTGAACAGTGGTGAGATGGTTATTTATGCTTCTCAAAAGGATCAAGTCCGACAGTCAAATAACATGTGACTTCAAGATTAAGACAAAGTGATAAACACCATAAACATCTTTCCCACACAACATGCACTACAAAACTTCAACTAGTAAAGTGCAATAAATAAGCTTATCAAAGCTAAACAGGGTACATAAACATGTTATGTAAAGATAAGGTGGCCAACCTTGATTTCAAATCCATGATATGAAATACAAAACACAAAAATCTTTTTGGTTTAAAAAATTTTATGACCAAAAACAAAAAGCACACATTATACTAAATGAACAATGCAAATGCAATGCATGACAATGCTTAACTAAGCTATAGAGGGTACACAAACAAGAAATATCAATTTCTTAATTAACCCATAAGTACATGTACAAACTAGTACATACTACACATAATAAAAAATAGCTTAGCACAAACTATTCAAGTTTCTCCACAATGTCAAGTATGTTTTAAATCAAGAGAGAGATATCATAACTCATGTAATCCTCAAGAACAATAAAACAAGACATAAAATAAAATATTTTTGTCTTTTTGAAATTTTTCAATGTTTTTGGATTTTTTTTTTTAAAAAAAATAATAAAAAACAACCTAAAAAAACAACACAACCAAAAACAAAAACAAAACATGTCCACAAATAATTGAAAGAATTAAATCAAGGACAAGTTAGCAACACTCACCTTGGAGAATCTTTTCTCACCCATTTAGCACGAGTATTCGGCTTTGTAGGTGAAAATCCATGAGAAGTAGAGTGTATTTGAGGAATTACACCAATCTTTTGAGAGAGACTGAAATCCTGCAAATTCCTTTCACAAACCAACAAGCTCAAATTTTTCAAAAGCATATGAAATAATTTATTTGAACTTATGGCAGGAGAAATATCATCACATATCCTAAATTGAAACATAGAATGCTTAAATTTTAATTTATGACAATTAGGACGAATGTGACCGGAGACACCACAAAAGTGACAAACAGGAACAAATTTAGGAACATCAGTATTCCTAATAGCAAATCTATTCTCAGATTTTGGTTTTTGCCTCAACAAAGAACAATTTGGTCTAATATGACCAACAACACCACAAAGGTGACAAGTAGGCACAAAAACAGATTTATTATCTCTCTAACAGTAGGTTAGACTTAGGTTTAGAAACTTCAGCGTCTACATCAGAACTTTTACCTTTGTCTAACCTAGCAAAATAAGCTTCCTTTATTATTCCTCTTAAAAGGAGGGATATAAACTTTCTCAGTTTTAGGCTTAAGAGAAACAGAAACACTTCTGTTATCATCAACAAGTTTGGTATTAGACAAATTTTCCAATTTAGCTTCAGCCTCAGCTAACTTTTGTTCCAAACTTTTCATCTTCTCATCTTGAGAGGAAATTTGATTTCTCAAAAATTCATTCTTTTTATTAGACTCATCTAATCTCACAATCAAATCCTCTTTTTCAAGATTAGCCAATTTTAACTCTTCTTTAAATTTCTTAGAAATTTTCAAAGATTTAGATAATTCCTTACGAAGAGTTTCAAAAGCATCAAAGAAATCAACAGAAACAATAGTGTCTTTTTTATTCAAAACATCACAAGCATCAATAAAATCAGCAGAAGCATGAGCAGAAAGACACTTCAAATTATCCATGATAACAGGGGTCAAGGATCAACTCTTAGATCAAAAGATCTACAACAAGAAGAGCTACCTGCTCTGATACCACTTGACAGAAATTTAGACCCCTTAAACACACAGATTGCGTAGCCTAGATTAATTAGCCAAGTTGTTACTTAGTCAAATTATGCAATTCTAGGTTAAAGCAATCAAATAATCATATCAAGATATAAAGCAGCGGAAAATAAATGAACACAAGATATGATCACCCAGGAAACCACACGGTAAAAACCTGGGGAGGATTTGACCTACCGATCCTCAAGGCTAACCTGAATTCACTATGAAAGAATTGAAGTTCGTACAAAAGGACTACAAGCTCCCCGCTCGACTTCCTAATGCTACCCACCAGTAGAACTTCCTGACACGACCACGCGCAGGCTCCGAATCCACGGACTACTTCTTTCTTGAATTCTTTGCAAAACACAAACACCCACGTCTGTGACTTTGAGATTCCACTCAAAGGTTTATCAACACAAACTCTCCTGTTTGTGACTCCAAGACCACCCTTGAAGGTTTAGATCATCAACACCTTTGATGACTAGAGAAGGCAACAACTTCTACAACACCGGATCTTGAGATTCTTCAAGGAATAGCACCGGTAGAAAACATAAGAGAGCTTTTGGGTACAAAACCCTAAAAATTCAAAGAGGCACAAGAGGCACTCTAATCTCTCTAAAAAGCTCTAAAAACCCTCACTAGGGTTAGCTTATGATGTCCTTTAAATACTGAAAAAACGGCTCGCGATTTGGGCTTCAAACAAATAAGTTATGGCCTTTTTACGTTTGCTGATTTTGCTGATCCGCGATTTTCGATCAATCAAAAATTAGATTGGATCGATCGAACCAACCAGCTTGTAACTCATTTGTTTTTATCCTGAACTTGAAGTTTTTGTCTTGGGTTTCAATGTAGACCATTCTAAACTAATGAGACTTAGTTTTTGTCATGTTTTGTCATGGTTTGCCAACATTACAAACTCAAAACCTAACACATAAGAAGAATATAAAAATACAAAACTTTATATCCAACTAAACTGAAAATCCTCAAAGAATACGAAATTAAAACCCAGAAGAAAAATATCAAAATTCTAGGGAATACCTCCATAGATTTTTCATTGCCTTTTGGTTTCTTAAACTACTTCAGCATTAATGTAGGCAATGGAAAAGAATACTGAACACAACATATTATGCAATTCCACAAAAACCAATTCTAAACAAAATAGAAGAAGAAGATTAAGAAAGAAAATCTCAAGCACAGAGGTAAAGAGAAACTGCCTAAATGTTAATATATATATATATATATATATAGAAGAAAGGAAAGAAACAATGGTAATTCATGAATAGCATACTTACTTGGTTTTGAACTCTTATTGCAGAAAAGAATATTCCACTGTCTAACGGTGGTTGTAAGCTGGCAGAGACAACCCTCTATTCTGTATCTCCACACTTTACAAAACCCATACCCTAATAACAATTCAGGTGGTAGTCTTTGAACTTCTAGAGTGCTTCCTTGACTTCAACCAAGAAAAGAATAGAAAGGAAAAAGGGTTAGGAATCAAAATCCCAAAATTGACAGCAAACATAATTATGGACAATAGGAAAAGAAATTAGTCTTAGATTAATTAAAAATTACCAATAGAGAATGGTCTGATACTAAAGTCGGGTCAGAGATGGCAGACATAGTCATGCCCTTGCAGGGTATTACTGTGTTGGGTCTGCATATGAGAGAGTGACAGTGGGAAGAAAGACAGATGAAAGAGGGGATAGGTTATGCGCAACGTATGAATAAATGCAAATCGTGAAAGGTTGGTTTTAAATTAAAATGTAAAAAAACACTATATAATAAAAATGGAAAATACTACTGCACAATTGTGTGTGAGATGAACTAATAACCATTGCTCTAATCAAAATACAACCAAAACTACAAATAAATAACTGAACATTCACACTGGAGTTTTGAAAATATTTGGCTACATATTTGTTTGAATCTTTGAGAGAGATTAAAAATGTTATCTTTAAAAAAGTTTTTTATAAGCCAAACATTAAAAAGGATCAACTGAGCCACAAATATCAATAAAAGGGAACAATGAGAGACATAGATATCAAAAATTTAGTGATCAATAAACTGTGAATTTCTCAAAAACTCTTCTCATAAAATAAAAAGAAAAAGTTACTTTCCCACCAACAATGAAAACCCAAGAGGAACTCAATATGCCACCCAAAAAAAAAAAAAATCTTTATACCTATCAATGATGAAACAAAATAGTAATAGAGCAAAACCACTACAGCATTAAAACATTTTGTATTGCTTGTCTAATACATTAGGCATTCAGAATAGTCAGCTTCATTTACATCCTTCTTGGTATGCAAAAATTCCCATTCTCACAAGTTGGCAAATATGGCCTTAGCTTCTTCAACAACAGGTGGTGTTGTTGATGAACTTTCTGAACCAATTTGCAGAGCATTAATAACCACATTTGAATCACACTAAAAATATCTCTAAATTCTTGCTTCCAAGGAAAATTGGGTAAAATTTTAACTAAACCATTACCCCACCATTAATAATGTAGAGACCAGAAATTGGGCATTGCAACCTTTGCTGTATAATTCAAGCGGTTAGTTTTTTTTTTTTTTTTTTTTTTTTTTTTTAATTAATTGGGAAAACTAAAAAAACAGTGTTTTAACGTTGTGAAATAGTATAATTTATCACATTTTAATCCTAAGTTTTAAAACGAAAACAAATAGAAAAAAAAAATCCTAACCGAAATACCTAAATGAAAACAAAATAAATTCTAACCCAAATACCTAAAAATCAAAACAATCCAACCAAATATCCAAACATAAAGCATATTTAAAATTCAATTAAAAATAATTACTGGTGATGCTTCCAATAAAGTGGAAACTATACCTGCTAGTACTGCTTCTATTCAGACTTGGATTGCTTCCAAGGATTTGCCTTTCCACCTACAAACCAGAAAAAGAAAAGCTAAAGAAAAACCTTTTAATTTTTTATTACACAGATTTGAAATTGAAATCAATCAATGACAAATGAAATCTACAATTGAATCCAAGAGAGAATTAAATAAATCTAAATTTGTACTTGATAAATGAAAAAATTGGAAATTCTTCGCCAAGAACGCTAATTCATGATGCGTGAAGATATTGAAGAAACCAAAAATACTTTGGTTTGTAATCCACAAATTACCCACAAATTATACAAAACAATTTTAACTCAAAAATCCAAAACCAAACCAGAGCAACACATATACCCTAACTATAAACCAAGTCTAATCCTATAATTGATCAAAACAAAATCTGACCCAAATGACTAAATCGAAACACTCAAACATAAATCATAGTTATCGTGTAATTTTAAAAAGAATAAAGAAAACTTTCACCGGCAGTGGTTCCGACTGCATGACTGTGGTGGCTGTCCTAAAATTCATCTTTCTGTCGGTCTCTGTTCTTCATCTGTTTTGACGGGATCATTATCTCGACCGAAAGCACTTTCGATCTCTCTTTTGTAATGTTTTCGATCTATCTTTTGACCTCTGTTCTTCTGCAGTTTACAAAATCTTTTTGTATCTCTCTGTTTTTTTGTGATTTTTTCTCTTTCACCAAACCTTCTACCATTATGGTCTGAGTTTTGGCTGATGAAGAAGGGGTTTGGCCATGGAGTGTGTTTTGGAAGATGGAGAAGTGGAACCGAGAAGGGTCGGCAAAAAAACCTAAAATAAATATCAATGCAACATTCAATCCTATACTTATTTAATCCTAACGATTTTAACTGAAATAACTAAATCTAAAGCAATCCAAGCCAAAAATCCAAACCTAAATCATATTCAATCCCCAGATTTGAAAAAGAGAAGGAAAAAAACAAAAACTTTACTGATTATGGGTATACGGCAAAAAAACCAAAAGTAAATATCAATGCAACATTCAACCCTATACTTATTTATTAGAAACAGAAGTACCCAAACTAAAACCATTTTTTTTTTAGTGAAAAAAAAAAAAAATTCCCATTTCTTTACAGTGAAAATCCCTAAAAAAAAAAAAAAAAAAATCAAAACCTAATGTAATCCAAATACCTAAATAAATTCAGTCCAGCAAATCTCATACCCAGATCTAATCAAGAAAGAAAAGAAAACCTTTACCGATGGTAGTTCCAACTATCTGATGGTAACGTGTTAATGGCACTTAGTTTTCTCTTCCTCAATCTCTACTCCTGCGCGCCTTATGGACTGTCTCTCTCTATCTCCGTATCTCCCAATCTGATGGTAATGGTGTTGATGGCTTTCTGTAGGTGTGCGTTTGAATGCCGCCATTGTTGGGATCTCTCACTCTCGCTCTCAGTCTCTGTGTGTTAGGGTCTTCGGCGCGCCTCATCTTTCTCTCCTTTCTCCGCGTACCAATCTTTCTTTTTCTTTTTCTTTTTCTTTTTTTGTTTTGTTTTGTTTTAAGCAGTTAGTTTCCTTTTATACCAAGAGGCTCCCGAACAATGTTTTAACGTAGTGAAACACTGTATTTTCTTTTTTTTGGATAAGTGGGTGGGTGTCTGAAACTGTGCCTCTCCAACGCACCGTGCGATTTTTTTAAGAGTAAGTTGTATACGTGTCAGTATTTTAAGGGGGTATTTTTGCCTAACGTGTCAGCACCTGGTAAAAGCTTCTGCTATTATATATAGTATTAGATTTATTAGAAACAGAAGTACCCAAACTAAAACCATTTGTTTTTAGTGATTTCTGTAATCTAAAAAAAAAAAAATCCCGTTTCTTTACAGTGAAAACCCCTAAAAAATCAAAACCTAATGTAATCCAAATACCTAAATAAATTCAGTCCAGCAAATCTCATACCCAGATCTAATCAAGAAAGAAAAGAAAACCTTTACCGATGGTAGTTCCGACGATCTGATGGTAACGTGTTAATGGCACTTAGTTTTCTCTTCCTCAATCTCTACTCCTGCACGCCTTATGGACTGTCTCTCTCTAACTCCGTATCTCCCAATCTGATGGTAATGGTGTTGATGGCTTTTTGTAGGTGTGCGTTTGGGTGCCGCCATTGTTGGGATCTCTCACTCTTGCTCTCAGTCTCTGTGTGTTAAGGTCTTCGGCGCGCCTCATCTTTCTCTCCTTTCTCCGCGTACCAATCTTTCTTTTTCTTTTTCTTTTTCTTTTTTTGTTTTGTTTTGTTTTAAGCGGTTAGTTTCCTTTTATACCAAGAGGCTCCTGAACAATGTTTTAACGTAGTGAAACATTGTATTTTCTTTTTTTTGGATAAGTGGGTGGGTGTCTGAAACTGTGCCTCTCCAATGCACCGTGCGATTTTTTTAAGAGTAAGTTGTATACGTGTCAGTATTTTAAGGGGGTCTTTTTGCCTAACGTGTCAGCACCTCGTAAAAGCTTCTGCTTTTATATATAGTATTAGATATTTTGACAAATCCATACTTATAACAATATTTCAAAAAATTTAATTTAATAATATAATTGAAAAGAATTATACTTTAAATTTAAATACATGACATGACAAGAGAGCAGAGATCTTTATGTAATTTGAAAAAATCCCTATTCCCCAAAGAAAAAACCACTCCCAATGCGTCCGACTTGAGACTTTATTGCCATCTCATTAGAATATTTCAAAAGTTAGAAGAAGCAACCTTCTCTCACTCTTCTCTCTTTCTCCCTCACTATCTTTCTTGCCCTAGTCTCTCCAACACAAATTTGAACCTCCCAAAATAGTAAAGATGCAGGGACTATGAGCTATTGGAGCTTCATAAGAGATTCAAGGAGGCTTGGGCTTCAATTGGAAACCAACAAGATACTGCTCCAGCCAAAAAGGGCTATCTACCGACCATTTTTTCAGAGAAGATTTTTGGGGTAGGCTTTGAGGTCTAATTGGTGAACCCATGCCCAGTTTAGAAACTCGAAAGGTTTAACCGCAGGTCAAGAGGTTTACAGAAAATTTTAATTTTCCGGTTTTCTTAGTTAAAAAAAACCCGTGTGATGACCGGTTCCAATTAACCCAGTCCGACCGTCCAGTTCAGGTTTCAAAACCATATTGTTAAATAGGTCATGTTTATGCCAACCCGTATAATTGAATACCACTAATCCAACATGACATGCCAACATGAATTCTCAACCCTATTTACAATAGGCATTTTATGGTTTGAAGTGTGTAATCCACACAAATTAGGCTACTATATTTGTTTAAATATCTGGACAAGTCATATTTTTGGGTGAAAAATTATCACATTCAATACCCACTCATAAATATCAAATCTTAGCTTTATATAAACTTGAGATATATTCAATTCCAATCAAAATCGTCTATGGCCCTTGGGTTAAGTTGGATCAAACAAGTGGTCAGGATGAACAATTCCTTGATGACTTGATCCCCCCTGTAAATGTGTTTACAGAAGAAAGCTTCAAAATAACATTCACCTCGTCACCATTAATTTATTCTCCGTATCTCTCCTTAGTCGTTGTGCAGCTAAGAGAAATTGCATCAGTCGTTGCAAAGTGCAAAAAATTACACAATATAGCACAAAAAATACCTACATCAATCTTTCTAAAGCTTTGCAAATATACAAAGATGCTATAGTAACTGTGTAAATATACACAGTTACTATAGCTTTGTATATAATTTTTATTAGTCTCTCTCTCTCTCTCTCTCTCTCTCTCTCTCTCTCTCTCTCAATTTGTTGCAAATCCACCCAACACCGCCTAACCACCACCACAACCCATGATATTCCAACCACAAAATCAACCAAAAACAAAGAAAAATGAAACCAAAAATCAATCCAAACCCAAAATCAAACCTTCAATGGAAAACTCAACAACTTAGAACTCAAAATCAAACTTTCAACAAAAAACCCATCAACCCAAACCCAAACTCAAATCGAAGCCACTGTCACCATTGCCATGGAAAGCTTGCAATAAATTATAGCTGAACTAGATCTTTTGAGGTATACCAAATTGCAGATATTATAAACACCTTAAGTATGTTGAAAGCTCTTGAGTCTTCGATAGTTAGTTGATTCAAGAAAAAAGCTAGTCATATCGACGTTAATAAGTGTATTGTGTGGACGCTAAGTTCTACTTCCATTTAATGTGTTCACCAATCGAGCTGAATTATATATGAAATTATGAAAAGACCAAATTATAGATTTAATTGATCTTTAAATCTATATTGAATTGTAGATATTCTAAACACCTAAAGTATGTTGAAAGGTCTTAAGCCTTCGATGGGTTTGTTGATTCAAGAAAAAAGCTAGTCATATCGAAGTTTATAAGTACATTATGTGGACGCTAAATCCTACTTCAATTGAAGGTGTTTACCAATCGAGCAGAATTATATATCAAATTATGAAAAGACCAAATTAAAACTTGACTAGATCGTTAAAGGTATACCGAATTGCAGATATTATAAACATTTAAAGTATACTGAAAGGTCTTGAGCCTCTGATGGGTTGGTTGATCCAAGAAAAAAGCTTGTCATATCACAGTTGATAAGTATATTGTGTGGGGTCTTGGTCCCACTTCCACTTCAGGTGTATAACAATCGAGCTGAATTATATACGAAATTGTGAAAAGGCCAAATTATAGCTTGACTAGATCTTTAAAGGTATATCGAATTGCAGATATTTTAAACACCTAAAGTATGCTATAAGGTATTCAACCATTGATGGGTTGGTTGATTCATGAAAAAAGCTAGTCATATCAAATTTGATAAGTATATTGTGTGGGCGCTAAGTCCTAATTCCATTTAAGATGTTTACCAATCAAGCTGAATTATATATGAAATTATGTAAAGACCAAGTTATTGCTTGACTAGATCTCGAAAAGTATACTGAATTACTGATATTATAAACACTTAAAATATGTTGAAAGGCCATGAGCCTTTGATGGGCTGGTTGATTCAAGAAAAAAGCTAGTTATATCGATGTCGATAAGTATATTGTGTGGACGCTAAGTTCTACATTCATTTAAGGTGTTTGCCAACTGAGCTGAATTATATATGAAATTGTGAAAAGACCAAATTATAGCTTGACTAGATTTTTAGAGGTATGCCGAATTGCAGATATTCTAAACACCTAAAGTATGCTATAAGGTATTCAACCATTGATGGGTTGGTTGATTCATCAAAAAAACTAGTCATATCAAAATTGATAAGTATATTGTGTAGACGTTAAGTCCTACTTCCATTTAAGGTGTTTACCAATAGAGCCGAATTATATATGAAATTATGAAAAGAACAACATATAGCTTTAAATTAACTTTAGAGGTATACCGAATTGCATATATTCTAAACACCTAAAGTATACTATAAGGTATTCAACCATTGATGGGTTGGTTGATTCATGGAAAAAGCTAGTCATATCAAAATTGATAAGTATATTGTGTAGGCGTAAAGTCCTACTTCCATTTAAGGTGATTACTAATAGAGTTGACTTATATTTGAAATTTGGAAAAAGTAACATATAGCTTCACATGATCTTTAGAGGCATACCGAATTGCAAATATTATAAACACCTAAAGTATGTTGAAAGGTCTTGAGCCTTTGATGGGTTGGCTGATCCAAGAAAAAAGCAAGTCATATCAAATTTGATAAGTATATTGTGTGGGCGCTAAGTCCTAATTCCATTTAAGGTGTTTACCAATCAAGCTGAATTATATATGAAATTATGTAAAGACCAAATTATTGCTTGACTAGATCTTGAAAAGTATACTGAATTGCTGGTATTATAAACACTTAAAATATGTTGAAAGGCCATGAGCCTTTGATGGGCTGGTTGATTCAAGAAAAAAGCTAGTTATATCGATGTCGATAAGTATATTGTGTGGACGCTAAGTTCTGCATCCATTTAAGGTGTTTGCCAATCGAGCTGAATTATATATGAAATTTTGAAAAGACCAAATTATAGCTTGACTAGATTTTTAGAGGTATGCCGAATTGCAGATATTCTAAACACCTAAAGTAGGCTATAAGGTATTCAACCATTGATGGGTTGGTTGATTCATGAAAAAAGCTAGTCATATCAAAATTGATAAGTATATTGTTTAGAAATTAAGCCATACTTCCATTTAAGGTGTTTACCAATGGAGCTAAATTATATACGAAATTATGAAAAGAACAACATATAGCTTCACATGATCTTTAGAGGCATACCGAATTGCAAATATTATAAACACCTAAAGTATGTTGAAAGGTCTCGAGCCTTTGATGGGATGGCTGATCCAAAAAAAAGCAAATCATATCAAATTTGATAAGTATGTTGTGTGGACGCTAAGTCCTAATTCCATGTAAGGTGTTTACCAAACGACTTGAATTATATATGAAATTATGTAAAGACCAAATTATTGCTTGACTAGATCTTGAAAAGTGTACTAAATTGCTGATATTATAAACACTTAAAATATGTTGAAAGGCCATGAGTCTTTAATGGGCTGGTTGATTCAATAAAAAAGCTAGTTATATCGATGTTGATAAGTATATTGTGTGGACGCTAAGTTCTACTTCCATTTAAGGTGCTCCCCAATCGAGCTGAATTATATATGAAATTGTGAAAAGTCCAATTTATAGCTTGACTAGATCTTTAGAGGCATGCCGAATTGCAGATATTCTAAACACCTAAAGTATGCTATAAGGTATTCAACCATTGATGGGTTGGTTGATTCATGAAAAAAGCTAGTCATATCAAAATTGATAAGTATATTGTTTAGAAATTAAGCCCTACTTCCATTTAAGGTGTTTACCAATAGAGCTAAATTATATATGAAATTATGAAAATAACAACATATAGCTTCACATGATCTTTAGAGGCATACCGAATTGCAAATATTATAAACACCTAAAGTATGTTGAAAGATCTTGAGCCTTTGATGGGTTGGCTGATCCAAGAAAAAAGCAAGTCATATCAAAGTTGATAAGTATGTTGTGTGGACGCTAAGTCCTAATTCCATTTAAGGTGTTTACCAATCGAGGTGAATTATATATGAAAAGTATACTGAATTGCTGATATTATAAAGACCAAATTATTGCTTGACTAGATCTTGAAAAGTATACTGAATTGCTGATATTATAAACACTTAAAATATGTTGAAAGGCCATAAGCCTTAGATGGGCTGGTTGATTCAAGAGAAAAGCTAGTTATATCGATGTTGATAAGTATATTTTGTGGACGCTAAGTTCTACTTCCACTTAAGGTGTTTGCCAATCGAGCTGAATTATATATGAAATAGTGAAAAGACCAAATTATAGCTTGACTAGATCTTTAGAGGGATGCCGAATTGCAGATATTCTAAACACCTAAAGTATGCTATAAGGTATTCAACTATTGGTGGGTTGGTCGATTCATGAAAAAAGCTAGTCATATCAAAATTGTTGTAGTATATTCTGTAGATGTTAAGTCCTACTTCCAATTAAGGCGTTTACCAGTAGAGCTGAATTATATATGTAATTATGAAAAGAACAACATATAGCTTCACATGATCTTTAGAGTTATACCGAATTGCAGATATTATAAACACCTAAAGTATGCTGAAAGATCTTGATCCTTTGATGGGTTGGTTGATTCAAGAAAAAAGCTAGTTATATCAAAGTTGATAAGTACATTATGTGGACGCTAAATCTTACTTTTATTCAAGGTGTTTGGCAATAGAGCCGAATTATATATGAAATTATGAAAAGAACAACATATAGCTTCATATGATCTTTAGAGGTATACCGAATTGCAAATATTATAAACACCAAAAGTATGTTGAAAGGTCTTGAGCCTTTGACAGGTTGGCTGAACCAAGAAAAAAGAAAGTCATATCAAAGTTGATAAGTATGTTGTGCGGATGCTAAGTCCTACTTCCAATTAAGGTGTTTACCAATCGAGTTGAATTATATATGAAATTATGAAAAGAACAAATTATTGCTTGACTAGATCTTGAAAAGTATACTGAATTGCTGATATTATAAACACCTAAAATATGTTGAAAGGCCATGAGCATTTGATGGGCTGGTTGATTCAAGAAAAAAGCTAGTTATATTGATGTGATAAGTATATTGTGTGGACGTTAAGTTCTACTTCCATTTAAGATGTTCGCCAATCGAGCTGAATTATATATGAAATTATGAAAAGTCCAAATTATAACTTGACTAGATCTATAGAGGTATACCGAATTGTAGATATTATGAACACATAAAGTATGTTGAAAGGTCTTGAGACTTTAATGGGTTAGTTGATTTAAGAAAAAAGCTAGTCATATTGAAGTGGATAAGTATATTGTGTGGACGCTAAGTTCTACATCATTTAATATGTTGACTAATCGAGATGAATTATATATGAAATTATGAAAAGTCAAAATTATAGCTTTACTAGAGCTTTAAAGGTATATCGAATTGCAGATATTCTAAACACCTAAAGTATGTTGAATGGTCTTAAGTCATTGATGGGTTGGTAGATTCAATAAAAAGCTAGTCATATCGAAGTTGATAAGCACATTATGTGGACACTAAGTTGAACTTCCATTTAAGTTGTTTAACAATCGAGCTGAATTATACATGAAATTTTGAAAAGTCCAAATTATAGCCCGACTAGATCTTTAGTGGTATGCCGAATTGCAAATATTCTAAACACCTAAAGTATGTTGAAAGGTCTTGAGCCTAGATGGGTTGGTTGATTCAATAAAAAAACTAGTCTTATCGTAGTTGATAAGTATATTGTATGGATGCTAACTCCCACTGCCATTGAAGGTGTTCACCAATCGAGCTGAATTATTGTGTGGACGCTAAGTCCTACTACCATTTAAGGTGTTTACCAAGAAAGCCGAATTATATATGAAATTATGAAAAGTAGATATTATGCACACATATCAAATTATAGATCTACTAGAAATTTAAAACTATACTGAATTGCAGATATTCTAAACACCAAAATTATGTTGAAAGGTCTTCAACCTTTGATGGATGCTGAGTCCTACTTCCATTTAAGGTGTTTACCAATAAAGCCGAATTATATATGAAATTATGAAAAGTCCAAATTATAACTTGACTAGATCTATAGAGGTATATCGAATTGTAGATATTATGCACACATAAAGTATGTTGAAAGGTCTTGAGACTTTAATGGGTTAGGTGATTTAAGAAAAAAAGCTAGTCATTTTGAATTCGATAAGTATATTGTGGGGACCCTAAGTCCTACTTCATTTAATATGTTATCTAATCGAGCTAAATTATATATGAAATTACGAAACGTCCAAATAATACCTTTACTAGAGCTTTAAAGGTATACCGAATTGCAGATATTCTAAACACCTAAAGTATGTTGAATTGTCTTAAGTCATTGTGGGGTAGGTAGATTCAATAAAAAAGCCAGTCATATCGTGGACACAAAGTTGAACTTCCATTTAAGGTGTTTACCAATCGAGCTAAATTATATATGAAATTTTGAAAATTCCAAATTATAGCTTGACTAGATCTCTAGTGGTATACCGAATTGCAGGTATTCTAAACACCAAAAGTATGTTGAAAGGTCTTGAGCACTTGATGGGTTGGTTGACACAATAAAAAAAGCTAATTATATCGCAGTTGATAAGTATATTGTATGTACGCTAACTCCCACTACCATTAAAGGGGTTCACCAATCGAGTTGAATTACTGTGTGGACGCTGAGTCCTACTTCCATTTAAGGTGTTTACCAATCCAGCTGAATTATATATGAAATTATGAAATGTCCAAATTATAACTTGACTAGATCTATAGAGGTATATCGAATTGTAGATATTATGAACACATAAAGTATGTTGAAAGGTCTAGAGACTTTAATGGGTAAGGTGATTTAAGAAAAAAGCTAGTCATTTTGAATTCGATAAGTATATTGTGCGGACGGTAAGTCCTACTTCATTTAATATGTTAACTAATCAAGTTGAATTATATTTGAAATTATGAAAATTCCAAATAATAGCTTTACTAGAGCTTTAAAGGTATACCGAATTGCAGATATTCTAAACACCTAAGGTATGTTGAATGGAATCAAGTCATTGTGGGGTTGGTAGATTCAATAAAAAAGCTAGTCATATCAAAGTTGATAAGCACATTGTGTGGACACAAAGTTGAACTTCCATTTAAGGTGTTTACCAATTGAGCTGAATTATACATGAAATTTCGAAAAGTCCAAATTATAGCTTGACTAGATCTTTGGTGGTATACTGAATTACAGATATTCTAAACAGCTAAAGCAAGTTGAAAGGTCTTGAGGCTTTGATGGGTTTGTTGATTCAATAAAAAAGCTAGTCATATCGTAGTTGATAAGTATATTGTATGTACGCTAACTCCCCCTACCATTGAAGGTGGTCGCCAATCGAGCTGAATTATTGTGAGGATGCTGAGTCCTACTTCCATTTAAGGTGTTTACCAATCAAGCCGAATTATATTTGAACTTAAGAAAGGTCCAAATTATAACATGACTAGATCTATAGAGGTATATCAAATTGTAGATATTGTGAGCACATGATGTATGTTGAAAGGTCTTGAGACTTTAATGGGTTAGGTGATTTAAGAAAAAGGCTAGTCATTTTGAAGTCGATATGTATACTGTGTGGACGCTAAGTCCTAGTTTGTTTAATATGTTGACTAATCAAGCTGAATTATATATGAAAATATTAAAAGTCCAAATTATAGCTTTACTAGAGCTTTAAATGTATATCGAATTGCAGATATTCTAAACACCTAATGTATGTTGAATGGACTTAAGTCATTAACGGGTTGGTAGATTCAATAAAAAAGCTAGTCATATCGAAGTTGTTAAGCACATTGTGTGGATAGTAACTTGAACTTCCATTTAAGGTGTTTACCAATTAACCTGAATTATATATGAAATTTTGAAAAGTCCAAATTATAGCTTGACTAGATCTTTAGTGGTATACCGAATTGCAGGTATTCTAATCACCTAAAGTATGTTGAAAGGTCTTGAACCTTTGATGGATTGGTTGATTCAAAAAAAAACCTAGTCATATCATAGTTGATAAGTATATTGTATGTACGCTAACTCTCACTACCATTGAAGGTGTTTGCCAATCGAATTGAATTATTGTGTGGGCACTGAGTCCTACTTCCATTTAAGGTGTTTACCAATCAAGCTGAATTATATACGAAATTATGAAAGGTGCAAATTATAACTTGACTAGATCTATAGAGGTATATCGAATTGTAGATATTACAAACACATAAAGTATGTTGAAAGGTCTTGATACTTTAATGAGTTAGGTGATTTAAGAAAAAAGCTGGCCATTTTGAATTCGATAAGTATATTGTGTGGACGCTAAGTCCTACTTAGTTTAATATGTTGACTAATCGAGCTGAATTATATATGAAATTATGAAAAGGCCAAATTATAGCTTTACTAGAGCTTTAAAGGTATACCAAATTGCAAATATTCTAAACACCTAAAGTAGGTTGAAAGGTCTTGAGCCTTCGATGCTGTGGTTGATTCATGAAAAAAGCTAGTCTTATCGTAGTTGATAAGTAGATTGTTGGATGCTAACTCCCACTACCATTGAAGGTGTTCACGAATCGAGCTGACCTATTGTGTGGACGCTGAGTCCCACTTCCATTTAGGGTGTTTACAAGTAAATCCGAATAATATATGAAATTATGAAAAGTCGAAACTATAACTTGACTAGATCTATAGAGGTATATCGAATTGTAGATATTATGAACACATAAATATGTTGAAAGGTCTTGAGACTTTACTGGGTTGGGTGATTTAAGAAAAAAGCTGGACATTTTGAATTCGATAAGTGTATTGTGTGGACGCTAAGTCCTACTTCATTTAATATGTTGACTAATCGAGCTGAATTATATATGAAATTATGAAAAGTCCAAATTATAGCTTTACTAGGGCTTTAAAGGTATACTGAATTGCAAATATTCTAAACACCAAAAGTATGTTGAATGGTCTTAAGTCATTGATGTGTTGGTAGATTCAATAAAAAAGCTAGTCATATCGAAGTCGATAAGCACATTGTGTGGACACTAAGTTGAACTTCCATTTAAGGTGTTTACTAATCGAGCTGAATTATATATGAAATTATGAAAGGTCCAAATTATAACTTGACTTGCTCTAGAGAGGTACATCGAATTGTAGATATTATGAACACATAAAGTATGTTGAAAGGTCTTGAGACTTTAATGGGTTAGGTGATTTAAGAAAAAAGCTAGTCATTTTAAATTCGATATGTATATTGTGTGGATGCTAAGTCCTACTTCATTTAATATGTTGACTAATCGAGCTGAATTATATATAAAACTATGAAAAGTCCAAATTGTAGCTTTACTAGGGCTTTAAAGGTACACCGAATTGCAGATATTCTAAACACCAAAAGTATGTTGAATGGTCTTAAGTCAGTGATGGGTTGGTAGATTCAATTAAAAAGCTAGTCACATCGAAGTTGATAAGCACATTGTGTGGACACTAAGTTGAACTTCCATTTAAGGTGTTTACCAATCGAGCTGAATTATATATGAAATTGTGAAAAGTCGAAAGTATAACTTTACTAGAGCTTTAAAGGTATACTGAATTGCAGATATTCTAAACACCTGAAGTATGTTGAATGGATATAAGTTATTGATGGGTTGGTAGATTCAATAAAAATGCTAGTCATATAGAAGTTGATAAGCACATTGTGTGGACACTAAGTTGAACTTCCATTTAAGGTGTTTACCAATCGAGCTGAATTATATATGAAATTTTGAAAAGTCCAAATTATAGCTTGATTAGATCTTTAGTGGTATACCGAATTGCAGGTATTCTAAACACCTAAAGTACATTGAGAGGTCTTGAGCCTTTGATAGGTTGGTTGATTCAACAAAAAAGCTAGTCATATCATAGTTGATAAGTATATTGTATGTATGCTAACTCCTACTACCATTGATGGTGTTCACCAATCAAGTTGAATTATTGTGTGGACGCTGAGTCCTACTTCCATTTAAGGTGTTTACCAATCAAGCCGAATTATATATGAAATTATGAAAGGTCCAAATTATAACTTGACTGGATCTATAGAGGTATATCGAATTGTAGATATTATGAACACATAAAGTATGTTGAAAGGTCTTGAGACTTTAATGGGTTAGGTGATTTAAGAAAAAAGCTAGTGATTTTAAATTCGATAAATATATTGTGTGGACGCTAAGTCCTACTTCATTTAATATGTTGACTAATCGAGCTGAATTATATATAAAATTATGAAAAGTCCAAATTATAGCTTTACTAGAGCTTTAAAGGTATACCGAATTGCAGATGTTCTAAACACCTAAAGTATGTTGAAAGGTCTTGAGCCTTTGATGCTTTGGTTGATTCATTAAAAAAGCTAGTCTTACCGTAGTTGATAAGTATATTGTATGGATGCTAACTCCGACTACCATTGAAGGTGTTCACCATTCGAGCTGAATTATTGTGTGGACGCTGAGTCCTACCTCCATTTTAGGTGTTTACCAATAAACCCGAATTATATATGAAATTATGAAAAGTCGAAATTATAACTTGACTAGATCTATAGAGGTATATCTAATTATAGATAATATGAACACATAAAGTATTTTGAAAGGTCTTGAGACTTTAATGGGTTCGGTGATTTAAGAAAAATGCTAGTCATTTTGAATTTGATAAGTGTATTGTGTGGATGCTAAGTCCTACTTCGTTTAATATGTTGACTAATCGAGCTGAATTATATATGAAATTGTGAAAAATCCAAATTATAGCTTTACTAGAGCATTAAAGGTATATCGAATTGCAGATATTCTAAACACCTAAAGTATGTTGAATGGACATAAGTCATTGATGGGTTGGTAGATTCAATAAAAAAGCTAGTCATATCGAAGTTGATAAGCACATTGTGTGGACACTAAGCTGAACTTCCGTTTAAGGTGTTTACTAATCGAGCTGAATTATATATGAAATTTTGAAAAGTCCAAATTATAGCTTGACTAGATCTTTGGTGGTATACCGAATTCCAGATATTCTAAACACCTAAAGTATGTTGAAAGGTCCTGAGCCTCTGATGTGTTGGTTGATTCAATAAAAAAGCTAGTCATACCATAGTTGATAAGTATATTGTATGTGCGCTAATGCCCACTACCACTGAAGGTGTTTGCCAATCAAGTTGAATTATTGTGTGGACGCTGAGTCCTACTTCCATTTAAGGTGTTTACCATTCAAGCCGAATTATATATGAAATTATGAAAGGTCCAAATTATAACTTGACTAGATCTATAGAGGTATATCGAATTGTAGATATTATGAACACATGAAGTATGTTGAAAGGTCTTGAGACTTTAATGGGTTAGGTGATTTAAGAAAAAAGCTAGTCATTTTGAATTCGATAAGTATATTGTGCGGACGCTAAGTCCTACTTCATTTAATATGTTGACTAATCAAGCTGAACTATATATGAAATTATGAAAAGTCCAAATTATAGCTTTACTAGAGCTTTAAAGGTATACCGAATTGCAGATATTCTAAACTCCTAAAGTAGGTTGAAAGGTCTTGAGCCTTTGATGCTTTGGTTGATTCATTAAAAAAGCTAGTCTTATCGTAGTTGATAAGTAGATTGTATGGATGCTAACTCCCACTACCATTGAAGGTGTTCACCAATTGAGTAGAACTATATATGAAATTATGAAAAGGTCAAATTATATCTTGACTAGATCTTTAAAGGTATACCGAACTGCAAATATTCTAAACTCCTAAAGTTTTTTGAAAGGTCTTGAGCCTTTGATGGGTTGGTTGGTTCAATAACAAAGCTAGTCATATCGAAGTTGAGAAGTACAATGTGTGGACGCTATGTTCTAGTTCCATTTAAGGTGTTTATCAATCGAGCTGAATTATATATGAAATTATGAAAGGTCCAAATTATAACTTGACTTGATCTATAGAGGTACATCGAATTGTAGATATTATGAACACATAAAGTATGTTGAAAGGTCTTCAGACTTTAATGGGTTAGGTGATTTAAGAAAAAAGCTAGTCATTTTAAATTCGATATGCATATTGTGTGGATGCTAAGTCCTACTTCATTTAATATGTTGACTAATCGAGCTGAATTATATATAAAACTATGAAAAGTCCAAATTATAGCTTTACTAGGGCTTTAAAGGTACACCAAATTGCAGATATTCTAAACACCAAAAGTATGTTGAATGGTCTTAAGTCAGTGATGGGTTGGTAGATTCAATTAAAAAGCTAGTCACATCAAAGTTGATAAGCACATTGTGTGGACACTAAGTTGAACTTCCATTTAAGGTGTTTACCAATCGAGCTGAATTATATATGAAATTGTGAAAAATCGAAACTATAGCTTTACTAGAGCTTTAATGGTATACTGAATTGCAGATATTCTAAACACCTGAAGTATGTTAAATGGATATAAGTTATTGATGGGTTGGTAGATTCAATAAAAATGCTAGTCATATAGAAGTTGATAAGCACATTGTGTGGACATTAAGTTGAACTTCCATTTAAGGTGTTTACCAATCGAGCTGAGTTATATATGAAATTTTGAAAAGTCCAAATTATAGCTTGATTAGATCTTTAGTGGTATACCGAATTGCAGGTATTCTAAACACCTAAAGTACATTGAGAGGTCTTGAGCCTTTGATAGGTTGGTTGATTCAACAAAAAAGCTAGTCATATCATAGTTGATAAGTATATTGTATGTATGCTAACTCCTACTACCATTGATGGTGTTCACCAATCAAGTTGAATTATTGTGTGGACGCTGAGTCCTACTTCCATTTAAGGTGTTTACCAATCAAGCCGAATTATATATGAAATTATGAAAGGTCCAAATTATAACTTGACTTGATCTATAGAGGAAGATTGAATTGTAGATATTATGAACACATAAAGTATGTTGAAAGGTCTTGAGACTTTAATGGGTTAGGTGATTTAAGAAAAAAGCTAGTCATTTTAAATTCGATAAATATATTGTGTGGACGCTAAGTCCTACTTCATTTAATATGTTGACTAATCGAGTTGAATTATATATAAAATTATGAAAAGTCCAAATTATAGCTTTACTAGAGCTTTAAAGGTATACCGAATTGCAGATGTTCTAAACACCTAAAGTATGTTGAAAGGTCTTGAGCCTTTGATGCTTTGGTTGATTCATTAAAAAAGCTAGTCTTATCATAGTTGATAAGTATATTGTATGGATGCTAACTCCCACTACCATTGAAGGTGTTCACCATTTGAGCTGAATTATTGTGTGGACGCGGAGTCCTACCTCCATTTTAGGTGTTTACCAATAAATCCGAATTATATATGAAATTATGAAAAGTCGAAATTATAACTTGACTAGATCTATAGAGGTATATCTAATTATAGATAATATGAACACATAAAGTATTTTGAAAGGTCTTGAGACTTTAATGGGTTCGGTGATTTAAGAAAAAAGCTAGTCATTTTGAATTTGATAAGTGTATTGTGTGGACGCTAAGTCCTACTTCGTATAATATGTTGACTAATCGAGCTGAATTATATATGAAATTGTGAAAAATCCAAATTATAGCTTTACTAGAGCATTAAAGGTATACCGAATTGCAAATATTCTAAACACCTAAAGTATGTTGAATGGACTTAAGTCATTGATGGGTTGGTAGATTCAATAAAAAAGCTAGTCATATCAAAGTTGATAAGCACATTGTGTGGACACTAAGTTGAACTTCCATTTAAGGTGTTTACTAATCGAGCTGAATTATATATGAAATTTTGAAAAGTCCAAATTATAGCTTGACTAGATCTTTGGTGGTATACCGAATTCCAGATATTCTAAACACCTAAAGTATGTTGAAAGGTCCTGAGCCTCTAATGTGTTGGTTGATTCAATAAAAAAGGCAGTCATACCATAGTTGATAAGTATATTGTATGCGCGCTAATGCCCACTACCACTGAAGGTGTTTGCCAATCGAGTTGAATTATTGTGTGGACACTGAGTCCTACTTCCATTTAAGGTGTTTACCATTCAAGCCGAGTTATATATGAAATTATGAAAGGTCCAAATTATAACTTGACTAGATCTATAGAGGTATATCGAATTGCAAATATTATGAACACATGAAGTATGTTGAAAGGTCTTGAGACTTTAATGGGTTAGGTGATTTAAGAAAAAAGCTAGTCATTTTGAATTCGATAAGTATATTGTGCGGACGCTAAGTCCTACTTCATTTAATATGTTGACTAATCAAGCTGAATTATATATGAAATTATGAAAAGTCCAAATTATAGCTTTACTAGAGCTTTAAAGGTATACCGAATTGCAGATATTCTAAACACCTAAAGTAGGTTGAAAGGTCTTGAGCCTTTGATGCTTTGGTTGATTCATTAAAAAAGCTAGTCTTATCGTAGTTGATAAGTAGATTGTATGGATGCTAACTCCCACTACCATTGAAGGTGTTCACCAATTGAGTAGAACTATATATGAAATTATGAAAAGGTCAAATTATATCTTGACTAGATCTTTAAAGGTATACTGAACTGCAAATATTCTAAACTCCTAAAGTTTTTTGAAAGGTCTTGAGCCTTTGATGGGTTGGTTGGTTCAATAACAAAGCTAGTCATATCGAAGTTGAGAAGTACAATGTGTGGACGCTATGTTCTAGTTCCATTTAAGGTGTTTATCAATCGAGCTGAATTATATATGAAATTATGTAAAGACCAAATTATAGCTTGATTAGATCTTTAAAGGTATACCGAATTACAGATATTCTAAACACCTAAAGTATGTTGGATGGACTTAAGTCATTGATGGGTTGGTAGATTCAATAAAAAATTTAGTCATATCGAAGTTGATAAGCACATTGTGTGGACAGTAAGTTGAGCTTCCATTTAAGGTGTTTACCAATTGAGCTGAATTATATATGAAATTTTGAAAAGTCCAAATTATAGCTTGACTAGATCTTTAGTGGTATACCGAATTGCAGATAATCTAAACACCTAAAGTATGTTGAAAGGTCTTGTGCTTTTGATGGGTTGGTTGATTCAATAAAAAAGCTAGTCATATCGATGTTGATGAGTACATTGTGTGAAGACTAAGTCTTACTTCCATTTAATGTGTTTAGCAATCGAGCTAAATTATAAATGAAATTATGAAAAGTCCAAATTATAGCTTGACTAGATCTTTATAGATATATCGAATTGCAGATATTATAAACACCTAAAGGATGTTGAAAGGTCGTGGGCCTTTGATGAGTTGGCAAGTCATATCGAAATTGATAAGTATATTGTGTGGATGCTATGTCCTACTTCCATTTAAGGTGTTTACCAATTGTTGAAAAAAGCGTTTGATTTATGGGATTTACTAACGTGTGCTCATAGGGCACATGTTAGTTTTCAATTTTATGAAATTTTTTTATAGAAAAACAAAAAAGTAATTCATTATTTTGACAACTTTTTTAATTTTTCATAAAAACTTTATAAAAATGAGTGGTTAACATGTGACCTAAGGCATACATTAACGGCCCCTTGATTTGTTTCACATTTTCCCCTGTAGTTGGTACACTTGGCGCTTCCCGCGTTCGGTATACTGAACTTTCGTCTGTTTCACATATTCACCTGTAGTTGGTACACTTGGCGCTTCCCGCGTTCGGTATACTGAACTTTCGTCGGCCGTATTCACTTTTAAAGTCGGATATATGGTTTTGATCATTGACAAATCAGGTTGGTTTTTTATTATTATTATATTTTCTAATCCTTTAATGAAGTTATCTTTCTCTCTCTCTTTATAATGTGCATTCCACACGTGATGATTGTGAACGTCAAGAATCATAAGCAAAATAAAGGTAGGTGTTGCTTTATTTTCTATTTTGGTAAGTAGTTAGGATCATTGTAGAAAATTTCAGCGGTCTACTTCACTTTGCAGTTTTCCAATATTTTGAAAATACAACGATGTGATATTTCTTTAGACTCTTTAGAGGAACGAAATTGAAATGAAAAATAGTCTAAATAATAAAATGAATACTAATAACAAAATAGAAAAAAAAATTATATACTAATATAATTTTCAAACAAATCTAATATTTATGTAAGCTTTAGTTTATTTTTAATACTTAGTTTCACATTTACTCAATTGCAAGATTTGCAAAATATATATATCAAAACGAGGTTGTTTTTTTAATTTGAATCGAAATCATTATTATGATTGAGTTTTTCCATAATTTCAATTGATTACATATATATATATATACAACAGTAATGATCTTCAAGATGTTGAAATCATCTCCACCATGAAAACCCTAAGTTTTGTGTAAAGGAAAGCTCCTCAAAGATCTCACACGAGATTCACACAAAACAGCAATGTATGAGCAACAATACAATATGGACAACCTTCAAAAACGTGGCTAGGGTTTTGTTTATATACCTAGGGTAAAAACATAAAACCCTAAACGTTTAATGAAGTAGGGCTGAGTTGGAAATTCTGCAGAAATTCAACCTGTGCGATTTTCGATCGATCGAGTCTATTCTTCGATCGATCGAGCCAGTCCGAGAGTCCCAAGTACTTCTGCAGCCACTCGATTCCAACTTTACAATATTAAACCAACTTTGAGCAAGTCTACATAAGACTAAGTACAATGTTTTGATCATGGTTTGCCAACATTACAAATTAGAGTTCTAAATACATAAAATCCTAAGACCTTAGAACCTAACAACGATAAATACCTTATCTATCGAGTAGCTGTTGAGCATTAGGCTTAAATAGCCTTTTAAACCTTGATAGATACTAGCTGTCGAGATAGCTATCGAGTTTTAAAATCTAAAACTTCTTCATTTGATTCTTGAATAGACATGCATGGCTTTAACACTTGAACTTGAAACCTTATTCCTTGAAGTATTAAACACATCCTAGATCTACCTAATTACAAGTAAAGTACTTTTTGTCAAAGGATTAGCCAATTCTATATTGACATATATTCCTAACATAATTCACATATGTCCTAACAATCTACCCTTTGGCAATCTATGACAAAACCATAACAAATAAATGAACATATGAGAGAAGTCATAAATCACTCACTCATACTCACTTGTTGAATACAATAAAATCTATCCTAACACAAACCCTTGAAAATCTTCGCAAAAAGAGAGTTTATGGCGAGAAGACTTTGATAACCTGTATTTCTAAAACACTTTAAATAAAACTCATCACGACATCTTAGTGTGAAACAGAAATAAAAGATTGCATAAAAATAATAAGAAGCATATATATAAAGAGAGAAAAGAAACAACACATGAAAAGATAGATGAAAGAACTGTAATAACATTCTCATCATATATATATATAACATCATAAGTACATGGTTTGCTATCACAAAGTAAGAACACTGTATCTAAAAAAGAAGAAAAGAAAAAAAAAAACATAAGTCTTCACTATATCTCTCAAAGTATAAACACTCCCCTTAACAAAAATCTCCTATGCTAACTCTCCCCCTATGTACATAACTACTTTCATATTCAAAACTACTCCCCCTTTTCATCATGAATGACAAAGGGTAAGTAACTCAAGCAGTCAACGTGTCATCATCAAAAGAGCTAGCATCCTCATCCTTATCATTATCATTGTCGTCGGAGTCACCATCATCATCCTTGTTTGCAAATGCCTCTAGAGAAGGAGAGGGAGACTCTACGAAGCCACCAAGGCGAGCTTGCTATCGAGCAATACAGCCGACACGAGTGTTCACTTGACATAACTTATCACTGAGTGTGTCAAGGCGAGCACCCATGCACTACAACTGCACCATGACCGACTCAAGAGTCACACCATCCATCGATGAAGAAGAAGCAGATGTGGAAGGAGTAGAAGAAGCTAGAGGAGTCACTGTCTCTATTCGTGGTAGCTTCGATCGAAGCTGGGCCTCGCTCCGTCTGACAGTAGCAGTGTCTATGTCACACTTAACCAAAAAACGTGTAGACTTGGGATAGGAGACAGAAAAGTGGTGGAGAATCCGTGTGATAGCTGAAGAAAAAATGAACTTCTCACGGGTCACCATATCCTTATAGACATCGATGAAGGAGAGAATGAAGTGAGAAAAAAAAGTCTATAGAGAGTCCATCAAGGAGGGACAATAAAAATTGAGCATGCGGCTTTGTGATAGAGTTATAGTGAGACAAAGGATGGAGAACGAATGTCATCACCATGTTAAGAAACCTCAGACCTTTCGCAAAGTCTAAGCAAGGGGTGTTTTAATGGTCACCCCAAGAAGAAGGTGTCTTACAAAAGCTAGACGAGAGCTCGTCTTTGGACACAGTCCTCAGACGCTTATAATCGGGGTAGTCAGCAAACTCTACTCTTGGTACATGTAGCACCTCGAATATAAGATCCGGAGTGACTATGATGCGCATACCTCCAACGTGAGTGATAAAATGAGGTATTGTATAATCGAATCTGTGCATATTGGAGTAGAACTCCTGTATGATCATGGAGGGACAAGGGATTGGGATGCCACACAATGACTCCCAACCCTTACTATAGATGACAGTGGGAAGGTTAATATCGGAAAAGTCTGATAGAATGACTTAGCGTTCCTTCGGAACACCAAGTCGAGAGAAGTTCTCTAAAAAGTCCTTACGAGCTTTATCATCATGAAACTAGATGTGAGATGGAGTAGAATCAAAGGGGGAAGAAGAAGAAGATGCCTCGGAATGAAGAGAGTTCTATGATAGAGTGGATTTTTCGTTTAGGTGCCATAGAGCAACTAATGAAAGAGAGAGAGAGAGAGAGAGAGAGAGAGAGAGAGAGAGAGAGAGAGAGAGAAAGAGAGAGAGGGACAAATAGAAAAGCACCAAACAATTCAATTTAAGAGTATAAAGAAATAAAGATACGTATGCATGAAAAATGCATAAGCATGTGATATGCAACAGTAAAGACATCATGGGCTTAGCCTAATCCAAACCTATCAGCACACATCATTTCAATATAATAATCACATATCTAAAATGCATGAATCATAGTTAAAATGCACATGTGATGCAATGCATGATAATTAAAAATTATTTAAACAAAAACCCGTCCTAAAAATTTCACAAAAACCACATTAAACTTGAAAAACCCCAAAAACTTTTCAAAAACCCAAAACTTAGGTCAAAAAATATGAAATGCATGATAGAATAGAGAAAAAGGATCATACAAGATGAAGAAAACTTGATATAGGCGGAAGATCAAGTGGGGTAAGTGAAGAGGTTTAGTTTGAGGTGTTTGGGAGTGAGAGGAGAGAGTTTCTATCAAGAGAAATCGGAGAAAATGAGAAAAGAATTGCGCTGACCCTTTTTATAGAAATCTTAGTTTCTCGATGGATTGAGAGGTGTCGAGAGCTATCGAGAATTAAAATGGCCAGAAGGAGCTATCGATGAGCTATCGAGAGGTGTCCATAGCAATGTGACCTCGATTGATCGAGAAGTTATCAAGAATTTATCGAGCATACAGGGACTTCCTCGATGGATTGAGAATCAGTCGAGAAGCTATAGAGCCTGGTTCTCATAAACCTTGATGGATCGAAATTGTGATAACAACTATCAAAAAAGGAAGCTCAAAAGGCTCGATAAATAGCCTAGCTGTCAAGAGGAATCGAGAAGCTGTTAAGATTACTTAAAAATAGTTTTTCAAAGAATAGAAAAACACATACATGAATGCAATCAAACATGGTACTCAACCAAAGATCCAACCAACATTTTAGCTCTTAAAAACATCTCTGATTAAGAAAAATGTCAAGCATTAAGATCCAAAACACACACATGCACTAAACAAGTCTAACCAATTTTATATTTCAAAAACAAGTCAAGATAGTTTAGTAAGCATACATTAACATATGTATTCATTGTGATGGCCAAATCGTATTGTACCTGCACATGTATCAAGAGTAGCAAAGAATATTACGTGTTGTGTGTGAAAAACATCGGAAGATTGCATAAGTGTCCATATGTTATGACGATTTGAGATATGAGAAAATCACTTTAACTCACACACAATCATAATTCTTTGATGGGGACTATCACCTTCGAGGTACATCTTATAACTCCCACATCTCCCAGAAGACACGCTTGCAATCATATATAAAGCATTTTTATTCTTTTTGCTTTTATTTTTCTTTGCATTTTCTTTTGTTAAGCATATCATGCATGGGCATATAAGAGAGAGAAAAGAAATACCCAATGATGTTAAGCTTTTGACATTGCACTTTTGCTATGTCGAAGCATATAGATGTCATTTCATGATTGGTGGGCAACAGTAGTGAGATGGTTATTTCTGTCTTTCTCATCTCTAGCATCCTTTTTTCCTTTGTCTTCGTTCTTAAACTGAGACAAACTAGACTGCTTGTGGTCTTTATCAAATCCTTTAGCATTGGCATTCTTCATAAAATTTTTGAACTACTTGGTGATATAGGATTTCATCTTAGAATCTTCATCATCTAAAGACTCATTAGTGTCACTACTTTTACCCTTCAATGCCATGCTCTTTCCTTTACTAGATTTCCCTATCCTTGTCAACCCTAACTCATAAGTCTGCAGATTGCCAACCAGCACTGTCAAAGGAATTTTATCAATATTCTTTGATTCCTTAATCACGGTGATCTTGGCATGAAATTTCTCGAGTAGAGATCTGAGCACCTTTCCAACAATCTTGGGTTCGGGAATAGTTTCCCCAAGATTAAAGGCTGAGTTCACTATGTCCTTGAGCTTGGCATAAAACTCATCAAATGACTCATCCTCTTCCATCTTAATTGTTAGGACATATGTGTTTCACTTGTTAAGAAAATATGTCATTCTTTTATGTAATTGGCTAATCCTTTAACAAAACGCACTTTACTTGTAATTGGGCAGATCTAGGTGTTTTTAATATTTCAAGAAACAAGGTTTCAAGATCAAGTGTTAAAACCATTCAAGTCTGTCTAGGAAACAAGTTGAATAGTGCAAATTCATTAAAGCTCGACAGCTGGCTCGACAGTTGCATCTATCAAGCTTAAAAAAGCTGTTTCAGCCTGTGTGCTTGACACCTGCTTAACAACTCCTATCTGTCGAGGTTTAAGAATTTCAGAATTCTGATATGATTTTCTTGAGATCAGTAAACGTGTCTTTGGGCCTTCTTTTCTCCTAACCCTAGACATATAAAAGGATTATTTTAAGGGCCGTCAAAGGGTACACAAGTTGCATAAGCATTGAGCAAAGTCTGTTCAAGCAAATTTTGACCGGAGACAAAGTTTTGCCCGAGTTCATCTCTTCTAAAGAAGTTACTGTGTTTTGTACACCGTAGGATTTTGTGACCAAGCATCTTCTTGATCTTTATCATATGGATGAATTGAAGAACTTTGCAGCTAACAAACTTCTCTAGTTGGTGATTGAAGTCGCATACTGGGATCCGCACAATTGGTTAGTCACATACTTGGGAGTCGGGCATCAAAAGGAGAAATTGTTACTACAGAACAAGTCTAATTGGGTATTAGGGTAAGGGTTCAACTGTAGGTAGGTATAAGGTACTGGGATTCCTTTACTTGTAACCACTTGTTGTGATAATAGTGGAATTTTAGGAGTGGTGACCTTAAAGTTACCTGGTGGAGTTTTTGTCGTGTTGGTTTTCCCTATTCATAAACAAATCACCGTGTTAATTTATTTTCTGTTGCACTTAGTTTAATTGGTGATTTGTTTGTGCTACCACCTGCTTTGCATGTTAATTTGATTAATTAATAACTTGGCTAATTAATCAATTAATTTAATCACAAGGCGTCAATACGTTTTTGGCCTATCATTAATCTCTTTAAAGCTTGTAATAAGCCTCTGAAGTTTCGAATCCTTGACAGCCTTAGTTCCTTCATAGGTTGTCTGGAGGATGGTGCATGCTTCCTTAGCAGTTTCAATAGAGGATATCTTCTTGAACTCTTTATTTGTGACTGCACTGAATAAAGCATTCAATGCCCTGCTGTTGAAATTTTCCGCCTTGATCTTAGCATCATCCCAATTAGCCGGCGCTTCTTTTGGCTTGGTCCAGCCTATCTCCACAGTTTGCCACACTTTCTTATCTTATGACTGCAAGAAAGCTCTCATGCGTACTTTTCAGTGTGCATAGTTTGTGCCATCAAATAAAGGAGTTATAATAAGAGACTATCCTCTATCCATGACAAACAAGGGTCAATGGATCACACAACAAATATTAACCCTAATTAGAGTGTGCCTGCTCTAATATCACTTGATAGGCCAAGAATGTATTGACCCATTGTGATGAATTAACCAATTAATTAGCTAAGTTAATTAATTAATTCAATTAGCATGCAATATGCGTAGTAGCATAAACAAATCACCAACTAAGTTGATATACAATGGAAAATAAAGTTGACACGATAATTTGTTTATGAATAGGGAAAACCTACACGACAAAAACCTACTGGGTGATTTTAATGTCACCACTCTCATGAATCCACTATTATCATAACAAGTGGTTACAAGTAAAGGAATCCCAGTACCTTACACCAACCTACAGTTGAATTCTTACCCCAATACCTAATTAGACTTGTTTTGTAGTGACAATCTCTCCTTTCAATGCACGGCTCCCAGTACGTGACTAACCAATCGATGCGTGGATCTTAGTATGCGACTTACACACCAAATTGAGAAAGATGTTAGCTGCAAAGTTCTTCAATTCATTAACACGATGAAGATCACGAAGCTCCTTGGTTACAAAACCCTACGGTTTACAAACACATCAGCTTTTTGAAAAGAAAGATGAACTAGGGCAAATTGTCTCCGGTTCACAATATGCTTGTGAAAAACTTTGCATTGATGTGCATCCCTGTGACAGCCCTTCAAATAATCGTTATATATGTTTAGGGTTGTGAGAAAAGAAAGCCTAAACATCTATACACAAATTGGAGTGAAATTAGATATGAAAAACTAATTTTCTTAAATCTCAATAGATACCTTATCTATTGAGCAGCTGTTAAGCATCGTGTTTAAATAGCCTTTTAAACCTCGATAGATACTAGCTGTCAAGTTTTAAAATCCAGCACTTCTTTACTTGATTCTTGGATAGACTTGCATGACTTTAATACTTAAACTTGAAACCTTGTTCTTTGAAGCATTAAAAACATCCTAGATCTACCCAATTACAAGTAAAGTGCATTTTGTCAAAGGATTAGCAAATTTTATATTGACATACGTTCCTAACATGATTCACATATGTCCTAACGATACTGAATCTGAGTTTAGTGGTTCTTCTTATTCAGGTAATTGGAGTTTGCTATCTGATAATGATTTGTGGTCTTTTCCACGTTCAGAAGATGTTGAAGATTTTTTAGTAGGATTCTTTGTGAACTTAGATGATAAAGTGTTTGTTGTAGCCTGTAGGTAAGAAAAGGAAAATGTTAATGGTGCATCTTTGTAGTTCGAACCTTATCATTGCTAAATACTTATAAATTTACTAGTAAGTTTCCCAAGCGATGCACGGATAATGTTGTAATTTTTTATGTAAATTTTGTTTTGAAAAATGTTATACATTATTATAGTATTTATTATAAAACCTTGTTAGTAATGATTTCATCATAAAAAGTAACAATTATAAATTGCACACACATATCTATTATAATTATTTTGCTCAAGTAATGAGCAATAATTAAAACAATTTGGAGTAATATATTGCATAATAAAAGTTGATAGAAGCATATTAATTCATTCTTTATTATTGATTTTTATTACGGGATTTGATAAAGAGTTTCATTACGACATCTTGTTTTTCTGGTTTCTTCAATGCTTTGTCATTGTAGTATGATGACGCTTGTAAAACTTGTTAAGGGTTCTATTATCATCAATTGTTTCTTCATCTTCAACGTTTGAAGTTTAGTCCGTTCATATTTGTTCAATTTTTGAGCTTTCATCCACTTTTTCCTTTTGTTGCATCATTTATGTTTATTACTAATGAATTGGCACTGGGAGATTCTTGATTGGATTTTACAAAATTTGGACTTTGTCGTTAAGATTTTTCATAGGTATTTGCATTCATATTAAATTTCAATGATGGGACAGTTTTTTGTAAATGTTTTAATATATGTTTTTTTTTTCTTTAAATTTTGGAATATTGCAGCAAAAAGACTTAATATAGCATATTGGATTATGTTTTTTTTTTTCTTTTTTTCTTCCATTACTTTTTGTCATGTGAAGGTACATCAAAAATCTTAGCAACTATGTAATTTTTAAAACCATCCTTTAGATTGAATTCATTCAAATGAAATAGGAAAATCCATTTTTTCCCTAATTTTTTTTTTTTTAAATCATGTGGGATTCCTTCTCCAATATCAATAGTTTTACAATAATTAAATAAGTTGTACTTTAGTTTGTTTTTCAGCAAGATCTCTTGTAGATTTATTTAGGATTTTCTTGGCATCTCGATCAAATATTAAATAAATTGATTTGTCAGTTGCATCAAAAATTTCAATTTGAATCCTGTATTTGAAGTAGTTTGCAATTGTATATATATAGTAATTATAGTGAGATGAATATATTATAAATATTCGGAGAGTATGTAGTTAATGTGAGTGCCTCTAACCTTGGGATATAAATATTTATTTTTGTTAATGCTTTGTTATCTTAACTATTGTCTTCATATTTTTTTAAATATAAATCCTCCAATGAAAATTGTTTTGCATGTATTTTTTGTATATCTTGTATAGGATCATGCTTTTTTTACCATACCTATTATTGATTTTTTTAAAAAGAAATATTAAGTAAATGACATTTTATGAGATAGTATATGCTATTTAATAGACTTTTTTGTTACTATAAATTTTAGAAATATGCACTCAATTATTTCAGCAACCTTAGGGATCTCAAGATTTATATATATACTTTCATTGCATTGGTTGATGGCAAAGAGAATTTGTTTGTATAAATTGCATAGAACATTATCAATAGAGAAAAGCTTATTGAATTGAAATTGGGGATGTAAAGTTATGATTTACAATTATGTTTTATGTTGGCTTTATTCCATAACAAAAAGTGATGTAATTGCTTTAATTTTGTTCTTTGTATTTTGTGGGATTTTATTGTATTGGGTTTAGTATTAAGTTGGTGAAGAATCGAGCATGAATTGAAGAATCAGTGGATTTCACAAGTGTTTCGCTAGAAGCTAACCCGCGAAAGAGCCACGTGAGAAGTACATGTTGGAAGCTGAAGAGTCATGCTAGCCTGGAGAATTTCGTGAGTGTCTCGCGGGTAAGGCCTTCTCGCAAGATAATCGCGAAACATTCTGCCTGGAGGATTTTTAAGTGTGATTTTCTTACCCTTCATCCATACTATATATACCCTTACTAACCACAAATGAAAACATGGCCATTTAGAGAGAAAAAGCCTAGATAGGTTTTCTACAACACATACACCCATCTTTTAAAGAGAGAGCTACACATCCTTAGTGAGAAATCATTCTAGCATTTTCTCCTTACCTCTCCCATTGTCATACTTTGAGAGGAGATTTATACCCAAACATAACCCACACCAATTCAGAGTATAGAAAGTGTTTTGGAGCTTAGGAAGTTTTGGGGATTTGCCAAAAGAAGCTGGTGAGGCTTGACAGATGCAATTAGGAGTATTGCGGGATATGAAAAGCTAGACAAGACACGGTTCTGAGAAACCTTATTGGAGTAGGAAGCTTGGAGGGCTTAGGTACATTAGGTAGATTAGACTTGGAGGGTCTCTTACTATTTTTGTATCCCAACTTAATGTTTAGTGGATCGATTTACCGCTTGGAGGGCGGCGAAGAGGTTTTTCGCTGAGTTCTTCGGTTTCCTCTTCGATAACACATCGGCGTGTTATCTTGTGTTTGCATTCTCTCTTCCCTTACTCTTTTACCTTTCATTTTACTGCTGTGTTATAATGATTATGGATTAGAGTAGCTTGTTTGTTAATCCGCTCGCATTTACTCTATTTCCGCACTTAGTATTAAGTTAGAGTAAAATCAATCGAGCTGTAACTTTAATTTGAGGGTCTAAATAGCTCTTGTATTTTCACACATTTTCAAGCATTCAATTGGTATTAGAGCGAGTGTGTTGTTTTGGTTTTATTACCTAAGTGTGATCCTTGATCCCTTGTGTGTTTTGCCGTGGATAGTATTTTGTATGCTTCTATGGATGTTTGTGAGTGTAACATGCTATGTGTTTGTGAAAATGCCTCTATGAGTGTTAATTCTCTTGATTGTGATGACATGTTACATGAATCATTGGGTGTTGTTGATATTCCTAACATCAAACTCATGAAGAAAGAGGCTATGAAGTTTCATAAGAATTTGAGCAAGTTTCATTGTGAAAATGATAATTTGATTGCTAAGCTCAATCTTGGTGAGAAGATTGAGGATGCTAATGTGGTGAGAAAATTTTTTAGATCCTTGCTGGAGAGCTTCCGAGCAAAAGTCACAGCTATAGAGGAAAGTAAAGACTTGGATAAGATCAAAATCCAAGAGCTCATTGGATCTCTCCAAATATATGAGCTGTGACTGCCTTCTCATAAGTCAAGCAAATCTCTTGCTCTCAAAACCATCACCGAGAAAATGGATGATTCCTCTAAAGAAGATGATATGGAGAATGAGGTGGCATTCCTTGCAAGGAACTTTCAAAAATTTTCGAAGATGAAGAATAGTGGGAAACTGTTCAGCAAAGGGAAGTTTTAATCCTCTAAAGGTGATAGAAAAGAGTTTAAGAAAAAAGATGGTAAGGATTCTCAATCTCCTCAAGGCATCATGTGTTACGAATGTAATGGACATGGACATCTCAAGAAGGAGTGTCCCAACTATTTGAGAGGGAAGGGTAAAGTGTTTGCCACTACCCTTAGTGATTTTGATAGCTCAAATTCAGACGCTGAAGGAGAATGTGATAGTGAAAGGAATTATAGGGCCTTTATGGCTATTGCCTCAGTTGATTTAAAGGATGATTTGAGCAATTTGGTTGAAGAACTTGGTAATATTTCTGAGAATGAGGAAATTGAAGAATCGGAAGATGAAGACGTGTGCCAAATTGAAGGGGAGAACAACCTTCAAGAAGCATATGATTCTCTACTGGAAGATTGTGGCAAATACGCCAAAGTTGCTAACCTTGTTGTGAAAAAGATGAAAAAGGTTGAAGAAGAGCATAAGTGTATATTGTGCAACTTAAGGAATCAAAGTGTGAAGAAGAAAGACTCAAGGGAGAGTTGGTTGAAACTTACTCTAAGATCAAGTTTCTTGAACTTGACATTATTTAAGCAAATGTCAAGGTTGAGCGCATCTCCACCAAGAAACTTAACAATGTGCTGTCTTCTAAAAAATCTTTAAACGATAAGACTGGTTTGGGCTATACCAGAGAAGGAAGTTCGAGCAGCGAACCCAAGAAGGAAGTGAAGTTCGTTTCAACCAAGAATGTTGAGAAACTTAAAGAAGTGAAGCTTGAGATTGAGACCCTTGCTGTAGTAAAGAGAACCATTGGTGCAAAGCCAAAGGAAAAAGGGTAGTCATTACCTAAAAATCAAAGGGGGCCTTAAGTAAAGCACTTATGTCATCATTGTGGCGCACAAGGACATACCAGACCAAATTGTTTCAAGTTTCATGCACTCAAGAAGGATGATTCTATGTGTGGTCTAGAAAGTTCAACGAGAAGACAAAAGGGAGCATAAGCTCAGGGAGATAGAGAAGGACATCTCATTGGAGACGTTATGGAAATGCTAAAGAACATATTACTATGCCTTGCTAGCTTCACTCCGAGGTTTGAAAGTTATGTTGGTTGTACCCCGCCATCTAAGGCTCTCACCCAAAACACTCGTAAAGTGTGGGTGCATAAGGGTACTTATGCATGATCACATCCTATGTCCATGCATTAATTCTTTCAATGTTTAGGGTCATAGGTTCATGCATCATGACATGCTTAATTCATTTTGTGTCAATTGCTTTCGGTTTTCAGCTTGTTTCTTTTATAAGTTTTGTTTTGTACTTATTTTTGTTGATCTTACTTTACTTGTTTTGTTTTTGAGTGTGTTCAAAAATTCAAAAACTCATAAAAAATTAAAAAATCTACAAAAAGTTTGATCACTCATGTTGTGTATATCACATGTGAGTTTGACCTAATACCTTCGTACTTATGGCATAGTACATTTACGAGCTTAGCTTGTTATGTATGCATATCTATCTTTGTGGGAAAAATCTGGAAATCTATGTGTGATTGTTGTAAATCGATTTTCAAGCTTGTCATGAATAATTAGTCAATAGTCTTGTTGTTTTGATACATGCATAGACTTGTGCAGATATATCTTCCTACATTTTTTATGTTTTTGCTTAAAAAGCTCAACAAATATAAATCTTAAAATGAAAAGAGATAATGAGCTACAAAAGCCGTTGCACATACTAGTATTTGACTAGGAAAAAAGGAAAGCAACATTTTAAATTATAATGTATGGTGCCCCAAAAGCCAAAGACTTATTCACAAAATTGAAATATCAAAAATTTCAGGCACTGATCTCAAAATGAGATATAGTGTTAAAAAATGATAAAATGTTATGTATAGTAAAGAAGCTAAATGAAAAGCTTTAAAGATATGTAATCATTTTTGTGGGAGATCACATATGTTCATTTCTATAATTGAGATAGACCTCTTGACTTAGTACTAGTTGTGTATAACTTGATTGAATCGATTATTGAATCTTCACTCTAGACTAAGGACTATTCTATATTTGATATACACACACAACACACAAGTCTAATGTTCAATGAATGTCTATTTCATTTGTGTGATGGTACATGTTTAAATGTGATGTTTGTGTGCTCAACCATATATGGATCAAACAAAAATTTTTTTTGTTCTTTTTGTTTGCTTTTGGAAGTAATTTGTATCACCCATATTTTTCAAAGTTTTTCAAGTTGTTTTTGTGTGAAAAACATGTTTTTTGGGTGTTTTTTGAGTTAAAGGGTCTAATTCTTAAGTTTTTCAGCTTTGGACAGAGAGTTTTGTGACTGTTTCATGAGTAAGGTTTACTAGCGAAATACTAGCGAAATTTTCACGGGAAGCTAACCAGCGAGATACTAGTGAAAATTTCCAGATCAGTTTTTTAAAGGGCATTTCATGGGACATTTGTTTTAAACGTCTCCAATCTTCTCCCAAACCCTTATTTTTATGTTTCTACATAAAAACCCAACTAAATTCAATTGTTTTTCATTCCATTAACATATCTAAGGTAATCTTTAATTCTTTTCATTGATTTTGATCCTTAGATTATGTTTTTGGAAATTTTATGTTCATAGTTGGGATTTTCTCAAATGGGAGTTAGAAAACTTATTTTTTGTCAATCTTTTTGATTGAGTTTTGTTTTAAATGATGATTGTCTTTGAATATTGGCCCCTTGTGGCAATAAATATCATGTATTTATGCAAGATTTTCATATGTTCATGCATTGTTTAACATACATGTGTAGTGTGTGTACTCTAAGTGTTTGATAAAATGCCCAAATGACATTTTCTCATTGTTTTGGACTCCGATGAGTACCAATTTTTAGGTATTACCATGATTATGCATGTTTTTCATGTTTTGATCATTGGTTATGTATTTTACACACTTTGCCCCGTGAGTGCTTGCTTATTCATTAGTCATGCATCTCACATGCACACTAGATGCACCTTTGCTGCACACACTTGATCACTTTACATGTTTTGTACTTCACTCAGGCTAGTTAAGTCTTTTTAGACATTTTAGTACATATAAAATTTTCTTGTGTCCTTGCCATGCCTTGGTCTATACTTTGTTTTATCATCCTTAGCATGTCATGTTTACTTTATGCTTTGTAGCATTCTTTATTTTTGTCTTTCGTTTGAGTTTCATTTTTTCATTCATCTTGCACCCCTCATGCATCATCTTTTACACTTGTTGATATCTTCTTATCTTTCCCTCTTTCCTCTTGATTCATTTGTCTATTCGTGAGGAAAAGGGGGAGAGTATACCAATGTGTATTGTCATTTCTATATGACTCATGTGCACATTCTTAAGGGAAGAAATTCTACCTCGTGCACATTCATAGAGGGAGAGATATGTAGGGGAGATGCATATACCAAGGGGGAGAAGACATTTTTTATTTTTATTTTTTATAAAACCTTGTTTTGTTTGCGTTACGTTATGCTTGTTTTCTTGTTGTTTTACGGTGCTTTGAGTTATGTTTAGTTTCTATCCTTTGTTGCTCTCATCGCATCGTGCTTATGTGTTGGACATGCATGGATCCTTATGCTATTGTGCTTTACTGGTTGCATGTTCGGATGATCATTTGCTTTGCTATATGATCATTGTAGTCATTTCCATATGATTGTTTTGGTGTATGATCAAGTTGGTCACATGTTTCACATCATGTTTCACATTATGTTTACTTGATCGCAATTTACTTGCTACATTATACTTGTCATTTTATCACTTGATTTACCTTGAGGGTCTAATATGTTTTATGTAAGTGTTTCAGGTTACAGGTATACATGTTCCAAGTTCATCACAGCTTGTAGATTTAGGTGTGAGTGAGTTTTGCCATTGTTCCCAAACTTACGTTTAAGTCTAGAGTTTGTTATAGGGTGTTTTGTCACGGAATAGCCAAAGGGGGAGATTGTAAAGTTGTGATTTACAACTATGTTTTATATTGGCTTTATTCCATGACAAAAAATGTTGTAATTGCATTAATTTTGTTCCTTGTATTTTGTGGGATTTTATTGTATTGGGTTTAATATTAAGTTAGTGAAGAATCGAGCATGAATTGAAGAATCAGTGGATTTTATGAGTGTTTCGCTAGAAGCTAACCTGCGAAAGAGCCACATAAGAAGCACATGTTGGAAGCTAAGGAGTCATGCCAGCCTAGAGGATTTCACGAGTGTCTCGAGGGTAAGACCTTCTTGCGAGATAATCGTGAAACATTCTGCTTGGAGGATTTTTAAGTGTGACTTTCTTACCTTTCACCCAAACTATATATACCCTCATTACCCACAAATGAAAATGAGGCCATTAAGAGAGAAAAACCCTAGATAGGTTTTCTACAACACACACACTCATATTTTAGAGAGAGAGCTACACATCCTTAGTTAGAAATCATTCTAGCCTCTTCTCCTTCCCTCTCCCATTGTTATACCTTGAGAGGAGATTTGTACCCAAACACAACCCACACCTATTTAGAGTGTAAAGAGTGTTTTGGAGCTTGGAAAGTTTTGGCGATTTGCCAAAAGAAGCCGGTGAGGCTTGGTGGATGCAATTGGGAGTATTGCAAGATCTGGAAAGCTAGACAAGACACGGTTCCGAGAAACATTGTTGGAGCAGGAGCTTGGAGGGCTTAGCTACATTGGGTAGATTAAGCTTGGAGGGTCTTTTGATATTCGTGTATCCCAACTTATTGTCTAGTAGATTGATTTACCGCTTGGAGGGCGGCGGAGAGGTTTTTCACCGAGTTCTTCGGTTTCCTCTTCGACAACACATCGATGTATTATCTTGTGTTTTTATTCTCTCTTCCCTTACTCTTTTACCTTTCATTTTACTGCTGTGTTATAATGATTATGGGTTAGAGTAGCTTATTTGTTTATCCACTTGCATTTACTTTATTTCCGCACTTAGTATTAAGTTAGAGTAAAATCAATCAAGCCGTAACTTTAATTTGGGAGTCTAAATAGCTCTTGTGCTTTCACACATTTTCGAGCATTCGGGGGAAAAATGAAGACATGATTCATGAGACTGAGATTTTCTAGAAGTATCATCTATGCAAAATGAAGACATGATTTCATGAGAAGGGGATTTTCTAGAAGTATAATCTATTAATGGGGATTAGGAAGAGAGTTTGTAAGTGGGTAAGAGTTTTGTCTTTGATTTATACATGGGAAGGGTCAGACTTGGATCATAATATGTAAGGTAATAACTGGCCTTGGATTTTTTATAAGGTTTGGTATATTTTTAAAAGGTAGCCCATTTTGATATTGATTGATGATTAGTTTGTGAGAGAAATGCTCACCAGTCCTTGAATGGTTTGTTTGGGTTGCAAGTTGCTATGTTCATTTTACTGTTGTGTTATAATGATTATGGGTTAGAGTGGCTTGTTTGTTTATCCACTTGCATTTACTCTATTTTCGTACTTAGTATTAAGTTAGAGTAAAATCAATTGAGTCGTAACTTTAATTTGGGGGTTTAAATAGCTTTTGTGTTTTCACAAATTTTCGAGCATTCGGGGGGAAAATGAAGACATGATTCATGAGACTGAGATTTTCTAGAAGTATCATCTATGCAAAATGAAGACATGATTTCATGAGAAGGAGATTTTGTAGAAGTATCATCTATTAATGGGGATTAGGAAGAGAGTTTGTGAGTGGGTAAGAGTGTTGTCTTTGATTTATATGTGGGAAGGGTCAGACTTGGATCATAATATGTAAGGTAATAACTGGCGTTGGATTTTTCATAAGGTTTGACCTATTTTTAAAAGGTAGTCAATTTTGATATTGATTGATGATTAGTTTGTGAGAGAAATGCTCGCCATTCCTTGAATGGTTTGTTTGGGTTGCAAGTTGCTATGTCCTAATAGTCCATGAATTTGATCCCAATTCCAAATCTATCTCAATAGTCGATTCTTGGAAAGTGGAAACAGCAGATGAGCCTTAACACACGTTAGTTGAAATCTCCTAAAGAAGATTCAAATTTCAAACTTGGACCATATATAAATTAAGATTGATTAGACTCTTTTTGGTTGGAAAGATAAAAGCAAGAAGATAAAAAATGTTTTAGTTTTCTATCATGTATGTTAAGTATAAATATAAAAAATAAGGATAAATTTATTTTCTTTGGCTAACCAAAAGAAAAAGAAAAAAAGATAATGAAAAAGATAATTTGTATGAATTCACTCTAATGTCTATATTACATAATATATAATAAGCAAATTTTTTTCATCATCATATAAAAAAGAACTATTATTAATTAAATTAGTAAAAATGATATCTTATAAAAGTTAATGCATCACACCGGAAAATATAGAAAATTCTTATCTTATAAAAAGTGCTTCTATCTATAAGTTTTTTTTTTAATAAATTATAATGGTAATGTAAATGAAATAAAAAATAAACATAGAGAGAGAGATACATACAGAACAGGAGAGAGAGAGAGAGAGAGAGAGTTCTCAGTTCTTTGAAATGAAATATTGTCTGGAATTAAAAAAAAAAAAAATATATATATATATATATATATATATGTGGCTGGTAGAAAACAAGAAAAGTACTAGATGGGAAAGAAGACAAAACATGGACCATTTCCTTGATGGTTGACGGTCTAAATTAGTGGAAGAGAAAATTCATTTGCTTTAATAGTCCGGTGTTCCTCTTCGTTCTCTCTCCAATCCCGAGGGATTAGTTTTCAAAACAGTGCTAGCTTTTTTCTTAGGAGACTTCCAGTTCCAGCTATTATAAGTTTATTGATTCATATTAGGATCTGCGCTACAAAAATCTCTTGGCCATTCTCACTTGAAAGCTACAATCATGGTAATGTACAACTTCAAGATCGAACATTTCCTTTTTTCGCAGCTTTCTATTTTCTGTTTTCTCATGGTGATCACCTATTTCTTTTCTATACTAAACCCATTTACATTTACAAGTGCTATATCATTCAACTTCACTAGTTTTAGTTCTTCTGACTCCAACATAACATATGAGAGAGCTTTTGCTGAAAACCAAGTCATCCAACTCACAGGCAACAGGCTCAATTTTGAGTTCGTGGGTCGAGCCACATATTTCAAACCCATGAGACTGTGGGACAAGGACTCTGGGAAACTCACAAATTTCACCACCCATTTTTCCTTTGCCATTGACTCGAAGAAGCGAAGTGTATATGGAGATGGGATTGCCTTCTTCCTTGCACCTGTGGGTTCAAAGATTCCTTTTATGAGCAAAGGCGGTAGTACTATGGGTCTTTGTCGCGGCAACCAGGCATTAGACTCAGTGGATAATCCTTTTGTCGCAGTGGAGTTTGATATCTATAGCAACGAATATTGGGATCCACCTGGGGAACATGTAGGTATTGATCTGAACTCCTTGAAATCTGTTGCTAATATTTCATGGTTTAGCAATATTGCTATTAAAGAAGGGAAAATAAATGAAGCTTGGATTACTTATAATGCGAGTTCTTATAATTTAAGTGTGGTATTCACTGGTTTTAGAGGCAATGTTTCAGTAAGGCAGTTCCTTTCTGCAAATGTTGATTTGAGTCTATTCTTACCTGAATTGGTCACAATTGGATTCTCAGCCTCAACAGGAAATTCTTCTGCAATCCATACCATTTATTCATGGGATTTTAGTTCAAGTTTGGAAATTGATGAAACCACAAACAACCCAAAAGATCCAGTATCGAGCCCAAATATTCCAGCCCCCAAGCAAAGGAAAAACAACACATTGGGGTTAGCCATGGGGCTTGGTTTTGGTGGATTTGTTTTGGTTGGTGGGTTGGCAATGGTGTTGTTTTCCTTGTGGAAGAGGAATAGGAGGGATAAAGGAGAAGATGATGATGTACTTGATGATTACATTGATGAAGAATTTGAAAGGGGAAGAGGACCCAAGAAGTTTCCATACAATGAATTAGCTCGTGCGACAAATGATTTCAATGACAAAGAAAAGCTAGGCCAGGGAGGATTTGGTGCGGTTTATAAAGGGCTTCTAAGGGATTCAAACACCTATGTAGCTGTTAAGCGGGTGGTAAAAGGGTCTAAGCAAGGCATAAAGGAGTATGCATCAGAAGTAAAAATCATCAGTCAATTGAGACATAGGAATTTGGTGCAACTCATTGGCTGGTGCCACGAAAGAAAAGAACTCTTGCTCGTTTATGATTTCATGCCTAATGGAAGCTTAGATTCACATCTTTTTCAAGAAAGTGTATTGATATGGGAACTGAGGTACAAAGTTGCTCAAGGCTTAGCCTCAGCCTTGCTTTACTTGCAAGAAGAATGGGAACAATGCGTATTGCATAGGGATATAAAATCTAGCAACATTATGCTTGATTCAAATTTTAATGCTAAACTTGGGGATTTTGGGCTAGCTAGGCTTGTGGACCATGCCAAAGGGTCAACAACCACAGACTTGGCAGGCACCAAGGGCTATATAGCTCCAGAATATTTCACAACTAATAAGGCTACCAAGGAATCAGATGTTTATAGTTTTGGAATTGTTGCATTGGAGATAGCCTCTGGAAGAAGAGCAATCAACCACATGGCCATAGAAGATCATCAGGTAGTCACAGAGATGTGGGTTCGGGAGCTCCATAGAAGAGGAGAGTTGATTGAAGCAGCTGACCCAAGGCTAGGCGGAAATTTTGATGAGCTACAAATGGAGCGTTTGATTATAGTTGGCCTTTGGTGTGCTCATCCTGATTACAAACTCCGACCTTCAATAAGGCAAGCAATTCAAGTCCTCAATTTTGAAGCTCTATTGCCTCTTCTCCCATTTGATATGCCTGGGCCAACATAGCTTGCTACAGCAGGGAATAGATTTGTCTTTTCGCTTTCATTGTTTGATGTTGCTATTGATCCTTGGGGATGAATCCAATTTACAAGACGGGTTTTTTTTTTTTTGGCTGTTTTTACATGGGCAATTTTGTTGTTGTTGTTAGAATTAGACTTATTTTAATTAACTTTTTTATTAAGAACAATACTTCCTTTCTTTATTTTTTGTGTGTGTATTGAATGAATAATAGAGTAAATGTGGAGAGCATATTGCCCACAGAACTTGTTTTAATAAAGTGTAGGGATGGGATTTTGTATGTGAAATTTAGTTTAGTTTTTTTCTTTTATTGGCTTGGGTTGTGTTGTGTGGCTTTTTTTTTTTTTTTGAGCTTTGGCATGTTATTGAGTTCAATGATCTGAGCACATTGACATAGGCCTTGTGTTGAATATTAAAAATTACTAGTTACTGACTTGTACAATGTGTTGAAAAGTTAGTAAAAAGGTGATAAAATTATGGGCATTGTAATTAATAAAACAATTTCTCTATTATCAAATGAAAAACAAAAAAAATTGTCAAGGGCCTTGTAGTTGAAATGGCATCTCCATATGCACAAAGTGTTTGGATATTTAAGTAGAAAAGGGTTCTAACTACTAGATTAGTAGCATCTTGTAATTATCTCTAAAAGAAATGAAAAACAAGACATTTCTAATAAAGAACTTAAAAGGTTGACATGGCAAACAATCAAGTCTTGTCGGGGTCAGGTTGTAGGTCAAAAATGGGTCAGACAAAAAGTCCCATTTTAAAAGGGTTAAAAACAAGTCGGGCCAATCGGGTTGTGAGTTGGGATGGGCCAAACCACATTTTTTTTTTTCACATGAAAAAAAAAAAACTTTAAAAAAATAATAAATGCCAAATATTTAGAAAAAAAGAATCAAATCAATCAAGGAAATGAATTGCACCTAATACCCTTTGTTTTGTTTTGTTTGGTTAAGTGGACACCTACTATTATTAGACTATTTGTGTCACTATTATACTTGTAAACGGAAAAAAAAAAAAAAAAAACCAAAAAACCAAAAAACATAAAACTTTCCACATCCTTTCAATTCTAGCAGTTTTTAACATGACTAAAATTCTTTACAGTCACTACCGCGCACCTTTAGTGTGATAGTCACTCCATAAGTACAAAGTTTTTGTGGGAGAAAGGGGACAAGAGTTGGGGTTCAAGTCTCTAGGAAGAAACTGTACACGCATATGCATTTAGATTATACTAGAATAAAATTTCCATCATGTATTAAAAAAAAAAAAAATCTTTACAATCATGATAACAAAATCTTCCATGTTAATTACTCACAACCAAAATGTTTATAACTACAAATTTACAACTTGAGAGAGAGACATATCCTAGGTAGCACCAAAAAGTGTATATTTTAAGCCTACACGCTTTGTATTCAAAGTTCACAAATGATATAAACTTTTGGACTTTTTCGTTTACTTTAGTTTTGTTTTGTGCTAGATAGACCTAGTGTTAGTAACTTAATCTTAGTATTTAACTTTACTACTTAGTAATTAACTTTAGTGTTAGACGGTTAGTAGTGTAGACGTATAACTGTAGATGCTTTTGCATTTTGCATTTTTTTTTTTCTTTTAGTTAGGTTTTTTTTTTTTTTTTTTTTTTTTTTTTTTTTTTTTTTTTTTTTTTTTTTTTTGTTTTAATAAATGGGGCATGGCTATTCACAGTAGAGGCTACTAAATGGTTAGGCAGTGCCAATGCAATGTTTTGTGCCCTTGTATTTATGTACCTAGCACCTTGGCATATAGTCTAAACATTTTTTAGAAAAAAAAAAAAATCATAAAAACAAGTTGGATCATGAGTTAGCCAGATCGGGTTAGATTGGCTGCAAAAACGGGCTGATCGCAAGTTGGCCTGTTTTTTATTCGGGTCAAAAAATTCGAGTTCATATCGAGTTAGTGAATTTTGACTCATTTTGCCATGTCTTAAAAGGTGTAGCATAAAAATATCAACTCCTATATGGTAATATTTACAATACATCAGCTATGTTAGATATTTGGAAAAATTTCTCAATATCCTAAAACTCTCTCCCTAATATCAAATGCACTAAAATTGTATCTAAAAAAATTTATAAATCACAAAAAAAAAAAAAAAAAAAATTGAAACAACTACTCTCAGGACCTAAAATACATCAAAACTGTAATTCCGAGAAAAAAACAAGTCACCTTTAGTACCTAAAATATAGAAAACGTATTCCATAATTTTATAATAAAATAACACAAAAATGAGAATTTTTTTTTTTTTCCAAAACCATTATTCAAAAACTAAAAGCACCGTAGATTTCTAAGACCAATTAAAATATAATGCTTCTTAATAAATAAATAAATTAAGAAACAAAGTCTCCAGCCAAAAAACATATAAATACAAAACAAAACCTCCCAAATCTCTTTGAAGGCCTCTACAATGACCCTAAAAGATGGTACGAGTTCAATCATGGAATATAAGCGTGCAGTGATGTCATGCTACTTAGGCGGGTGAGAATTTTGTAAGGTACCGGGGTCTCTCATCAGTCGAAATTGAAGGTTGTGCTCTCTAGGTTGCTCGTGAATGGAAGGGTATTAGCTAACTCAACAGTTTTAAATAGGTGGAATGGTGGACAAGTGACGTGATCTACCATGAGGACTGTATACTTTCTCCTACTTGAAGCATATTATTGAGGATTTCAAACTGTAAGGAGGGTCCCTTCCCATATGCTCTGTTAGTTGTTGAGGGTTCATAGGTTTGGTGTGGGCAGTGAAAGATCAGTTTGAGTTTTGACCCTTTTAAAAAAAAACTTTTTTTTTACTGAATAAAAAAGGGGCTCCAGTATGAGTATGAGTTTTGACTTTTGAGTTATGTTTTGTTACTTTTCTACGAGGCTTTGCTTTATTTCTATGGCTGACAAGTAGCACATGCACAGTCTGTGTGTTGGTATGAATTTTAGAAACACTACAATCATTCCATATCCATGAAACTTTCTACCAATTACTCTAGAAACATTATATGAGTGAATTAGGAGATGTAATTAAACCGAAAACCCAAGAACCATTTGAAACATAGACATAAAAAAAGAACGTGTTCTAACAAAGAGGAAGAAACACAGTCAAACAACACCCAATAAAAAACAAATCTCATAATTTTTATTAGGAAGAAAGAAACATGATCAAATAGCATCCAATGAGGTTGATACTGCTTTTATGGAAAATGAAAAATGTTGTCAAAATATATATATTTTTTCCATAAAAGCTTTCTTTAAGTGAATTGTTAACAATTATCTTAAGGGCATCCGTTAGCATTTTCTATATATATATATATACACACACACACACACTACTACTACTAATACTACTATTTAAGAAACTTTACTTGTTTGGGATCCTCATTTAAAAAAAAAAAAAATGGCCCTATACTTTTATGTTTAAGTAGAGACAAAACTAAAGGATAATTCCGTAAAAATTCTCCCACTAAAACATTGCCTATAAAATGGAGTCACTCTCATGTTGATTTTCAAATTGCTTTATTAACTTTAAATTAGATTCTCAAAATCAAAATTATATATAAAAAATAAAGACACAGGTTTTTGTTTGTTTGTTTGTTTTTTTTTTTTTTTTTTTGGTAATAAAATAGGATTACTAAGCCCAACATTTTCACTTTATTTTTTTTTTTTTGTTTTTGTTTCCTTTCTTCTAAATTCTAATCTCATGTTTTAATTGGATAGAAGAGAGAAATATCTCAAATTAAGATGAATGAAAAATTATGATACTAAACCCAAAAAAAAGCCTCATCGCATGCGCGAAGCGCGTGTGATGAGCTAGGCTAGTGTGTGTGTGTGTGTGTGTGTATATGAGTTAGATTCAGGTTATACTTCGTGTTGCTTAAAAATTGGATCGAATTTTGATAAATCCACTATTAGATTACATTATCTTCATATTCTCCACTCTTGAAAAATTTTTAGATGATGAAAGATCAGTAGCCTTTTCATTAATCAGTTGTTCAAATTTAAATTTTTGTAGTTTAAAATATTGTATAAAAAAAATAAGTTTATGAATTGAATAATAAATAACATCCAATTGTTGTGAAAATTTGCATGCATGTTAATAACATATAGACCCAGATCCTTTATGGCAGTAAATAATTGGTGCTAGCCTTGGTTGAATCTTTTTTGATTGATTAGGAAGGAGGTTGACAATCTCAGACGTTAATGTAATGTATATTATTGGTTCCATTATGACAATGGGGCCTTAATCTCCAAATACTTTGCTAGGTAGGATTCATACAGGAACAAGAATCGGCTTGGCATTTGTCTCTTGCCACTATATGTTAGAGGTGTTGCCCCATACAGCACAAGTTTATAACTCTTGAGAACCTTTTTCTTAATTTCTTTCTTTTCAAGTATTTAAAGTTTTTAATGAAAAAAATTAAACCTGAGATATTTGCAAGAGGTTTTGAAACGAAGATCTCATGGATATTATGAGATATTGGGAATAACTAAGCCAACCCCTTAAGATCACATGACATATTACAATTGGTAAAACATAAAGTGTAAATTAAGATGCAGAATTTATATTAACCCATCTTTTCAAATGAGTTTTACAAAGCAAAGTAGAATTAATTATATTCTGGGATCCCCAATGTGTGAAATTGCAATATTCAATCTACTCTTTGTATCATTTGCCATAATTTTAGACAACAATAAGTACTTGTGATTAAATAGCTGGCATGAAGATAATACCAATGGAAGATTTTATTTACTGAATGTGTACGTATTAGTAGTGGGTTCCACAATAAATTCAATGTCCAATTATTTTTAACTAGCTACGAACTCGCGCGTTGCGCATAATAATTATTTTTATGATAGTTTTATTACAAAAAAAAATTACAATTTAAACTAATCTAATAATGAGTAATGCATTTCGTAATTATATTTTTACTTATTATAGGAACAATCATAAATGTAATATAGGAACAATCCAAAACACCAAAAAAATGTAAAGTAAAAAAAATTAATAAAACTTAACAATGATTAATTGAACCAATATTAAGATAAAATTTTGTTTTTGATAATCTATTAAGGCTATTTTCTTTATAGAAATTATAATTTCGGTCACCCAAAACATATTATTAAATAAACAATTATTAGCAAAATCTAAGAATTAAATTTCTATATAGGCATTGTTATAAAATAATAATAATAAAAATAAAATTGCAAAAGTTAAAATTTGTCACCTATTCGATTATTTTCGTTTGGCTAACCTTTGCTTTTCTTTAAATGAATGACATTATAGAGTACTTCTAATACAACTATTAAGAGTACTTTGTCCACCACAAAGGATTAGAAAATAAACAAAAATTAGTAAAGTCTCATAGTTTAACATCTAAATTGAGCACTATAAAAAATCATGCTACGTAACAGAATAAATACCAAATTATCCAAATTATGCTATGTAATAGAATAATATTATATTTAATTCTTTAGAACGCAATAGGATAACATTTAACATTAAAAGAGAATAAAAAATAAAAACAACAATAACAATTTAAAAAACAAATCTAAATCGCATTAACCCAAAATAGAGTTTTAAAGAATATAAAAATTTATCAACCTAAAGTAGAGATGTAAGAAAAATAAAAAAAATCCACCAAAAAATTTAAAGAGAGAGAGAGAGAGAGAGAGAGAGAGAGAGAGAGAACCATTTTTTTTTTTTTTTTTGGTGAGGGAAAACTATGCATAGAATAGAAGAGATAGTGACAAATTTATAGTAAGAGAGTATGAATAAGAAGAGACAAAAATAAAGGAAGATGAAGGGAAAGAGGAAGAATGATATTAATGTAGAGGGTAGTGGGGAGATGAAAAGGTAGTGGAGAGATGAAATGGTACGGGAGAGAGAAAGGCTGGAGAAGGGTAAATATTAAAAAAATAAATGTTAAAACAAATATAGGAAAATTAAAAAAAAAAAAAAAAACAACAACAACAACAACAAAAACGTTGAAGCCTTTCAAGCTTTAGGGTTTTTTTTTTTTTTTTTTTTTTTTTTTTTTTTTTTTTTCTTTAAGCTAAAAAGACTCACATAAAACCCTAAAGTTGAACTGAAAAGGTTTTGGGTTGGACAACTTTAGGGTTGGGCTTGATAGTGGGGCTAAATAAATAAGAGGTAAGTTGGATTAATTATACAGATTTATTAGAGGATGATAGTGGAAGTAAATAAATAAGTAGTGGGTTGGATTTATTATAAGGTGACAGTGGAAGTAAATAAATAAGTAGTAGGCTGCATTTATAGGGCTTAAAATTGTAAAAACCATTTTAAAATTGTAGGACAAATTATATTTATGAAAAAAAAAAAAATAATGTGGCAGCTGATGTGGCGCAACGTGAGAGCAGCAGCATTAAACGCTACGCTTCAGTTTTTAGTAATATACAGATGATAGTGGAAGTAAATAAATAAGTAGTAGGCTGCATTTATAGTGCTTAAAATTGTAAAAACCGTTTTAAAATTGTAGGACAAATTATATTTATGAAAAAAAAAAAAAATGATGTGGCAGCTGATGTGGCGCAACGTGAGAGCAGCAGCATTAAACGCTACGCTTCAGTTTTTAGTAATATATAGATATAGATAGATAGATATAGATTTCTTTTCCTTTTAAAAATTTGATTATATTTATTTGATTTTTACATTAATTCATTTTGATAGACAGCGTAAACAGTAAAAAAGTGCTATAACAACAAAAATAGTATATGAGAAATCTGCCGTTTATTCTCAAAAAAAAAAAAAAAAAAAAAGTACATGAGAAATATTCTAGAACCTTCTTTACCTTTTCTAATGGGGTTCTACCCGTACAACATATGTCTATAAACCTTTTTTTTTAATTTTTTTTTTAAGCATAAGTCTATAACCTATGACAACCTTTTCTTATTTTTCTAATGCTCCTTAATTTAGAGCATATCAGCCCAAATTAGAAAATATAGACTCTAAACAACTCTTAAATAATGCTTTGGTAAATATGTCAACAAATTAACTTATAGAATTCAAAAAAAGTGTAGTAACATGTCCACTTAAAATATTGTCTTAGAAAAAGTAAAAATTATTCTTTGATGTATTTGGTACTCTCATGGAACATGGGATTTGAACCAATATCTATAGTGGCGTGATTATCACAAAAGTATATATCAACATAAACATTAACAAGAGAATATATTAACTTAAACATAACAGAAACATTAAATTTAATTTTTCCTTTTTTTTTTCCCTTACTAGGATAATGGATAGGACGATCGTAGATTTTTCGATCTTGATAGTACGTATTATATTCCTTTGTTTTGAAATTGTAAAAGGTTATTAAAGCAAATAATTAAATATTAACTAATGGACAAATCACATAAAATATTGTAGTCTCCTCTTTGTATCATGTTATGTTCTTTTTCTTTTTTCTTTTTTTTTTTTCTTTTTTTTTCTTTTTTTTTTTTTCTTTTTCGTTAATACTTTATTTCATATAATTTATATAAGATAGTATTTGGATATCATGTTATGTTCTTTTTCTTTTTTCTTTTTTTTTTTTCTTTTTTTTTCTTTTTTTTTTTTTCTTTTTCGTTAATACTTTATTTCATATAATTTATATAAGATAGTATTTGGTAAGGTCGGATAAGTAGTTCTCATGATGGACTGTCATGCCTTCTTTTGATTGTGTAGACACTTTGGTGGGGTTTTATTCGTGGATATGTTAGGCAGAAGGAACCTAATCCTAATCTCATCTTCCTCATTAATAATAGGTGTGTTTCTTTTTAAAATCCAAAAGTTTTGTGGTTCTTATATAAAAAAGATGTTCCTTGTCCATGGCGATATTATCTTTGCTTTTATTTGTTTTCTACATATTAATATACACTCCCTGCATCGTGGATAGTAAATGTGGAATTTTATTTAATAGCATATAGGAGCATTGGCAATGGTATTGGTGTGTAGTATATAAATTTTACATTATTAAAACATAAAATTGTGATATATAATCAAAATAAGTATTAAATTTATTTTAAATTACTTGAAACTTTTGGTAATAACATTTTAGGTAAATTATAATAATTACTTTATATATATATATATATATATATACTTATCAAGGTTTTACTTTACTAACAATTTTTTTAGTATAACATATTAGAACTAATTTAATTAGAATAATAACCTATTTCTATAATTCTTACCACTACTTCCATATTGGAGAGTTGCATAATAACACGTTTTTTTTCTCTCTCTTTCTCGTTCTCCATCTGTTTTTACGTCTCACATTTGATTCTTAGGCATATTTGTAAGTGTATTTAGACTTGCATATTTGCTAATTTTGTTGTGTCTCCAACTTGCATGGCAAGCATGTATTTGAAATATTATTTTTCCATTATTTATATATATTCAAAGTTAAACAATAGTAAATATATAGAATTAATTACCTAAATTTTTGAAATTTACATGCTTTCATACATGTATTACACTAAGGTTTAGATTATCATTGTAACATAAATCTCAATATCAATAAAATATAATTTTTTCTCTAACCTATTATTTTTCAATCTTCTTCTATTTCTAATCAAGGTTGAATTCAGATTCTTCAAAACTGTATTGAAATTCAACATATTAAAACACTATTGGTGGACTATTTTAGTTCACAAAATACTAATTTAAAAAAAGATCAATTGAACTATCATAAATAAGGAGTTCTAAAATTGTACCAACCCTTTTCTTTTTCTTAACAATAATTAAACATCAAATTAATGTCAATATATATATATATATATATGATGCGTTTGTAAAGGAAATTTAATGAAAATAATTAATAAATTATAACAAATACATGTTTGATTGATGCTTGTCCTTGAAACCAAAATTGAGGAGATGGAAATAATATATCACCATTGGAACCAATGTCATAAACTTGTAATTCATATATGATATACAAAATAATAGATCTTCCAAAAGGAGAATAAGAGATTTGTAAAACTTAATATATCAATTCTCGTGGAAGATATATACCACTATGAAATTCATTTTTAACAATATTTAATAATTTATTCTCAAACCATAAGCCAAAAAATTAAATCAACTTTAAGGAAATTAGCTTAGACAAAAGTAACAAATACATAAAACCTATTCATTTTGATTTATGATTAAAAATAATCAGAGTAAACACATACATATATGTAAGGTTGTAGGTAGAGGTAGGAGTGATATTGGGTCAGGTCAGGTCGAGTCGAGTTCACTGTGACCCGAAACCTGACCGATAGAAATCGGGTTTACTTGCTTGAAACCCAACCCGACCTGACCAAAAAATTCGGGTCTATAATCAGGTTCGGTATTTTGGGTCGCAGTTTGGATAGTTTAAAATATATATTGCTAGCTGTTCATATTCCTTCACCAATCTCTTCCAAGAAGCACAATTCCTTAATGCTAAAGTGCATAAAAGAAAATTATTGCATTCAAAAGACATAATAATGACTCCAAGAAACATGTTCCAAATAGGTTTCACTTAAACATTCTATGTATTGATATATTGAAATTCCAAACAAGTGTGCCCTTTCAACATGAGCAAAAGGAACAAAACTCACCATTTGACGAGTTCACTTTGACAGATCAAGTATAATAAAGCCGACCTGATTTGATGGATATGGCCTTTTATCTTAACAAAAATGTTATTAAGGTCAAGAAAATGATGTATAGTTTCCATAACAGAAATATCATTCACATCTTCAAAGAAAACCCAAATCATCCAATATTATGAAAAAATCAATAATAAAACAACCTGTATTCATCAATTAGATAGGAAGAAATATATAGTACATAGCATCTCAGAAGAAAGAACAGAATAATAAAACAACCTGAATTTATATTCCTTGAATGAAAAATAGATAGTACGTAAATCATCTTAACATTCACCATAACTGGGAATTAGAGGAGGATTCTATATGTTAAATATCAAAATGAAGGCCTCGAGGAGGATTTACAAGAGACTCTATTAGTTGACCAGGGAATTGAAACTGAATTAATATATATTGTCCATTCTGATGATACCCCCACTGACTTGCAAACAAAATCATTGTGAGCAACAGAAGTCTTCACATGGAACTGTGATCAAGCTTGCATTAACTGGTAGCAACCAATGATTTTATCCTGAAAAAAGCGAAAACTAATAGATTAATTAACATATACTAGATTGTTTTATCTATAATAATCCTACACCATAAACATTGTTACATGCTTACTTTGTGTAGTCCATCACACCATGATTCCGCATGTTCAGGATTAACAAGAGACAAATTTGGAATTTCACTAGCTGCACAAAGTATGGCTGCGGTAGCAATGCAAGATGGCCCATACTCAAGAAAGCTAGACTGTGGACACAGTAAAAAAGAAAAAGTATTCTTTCAATTTTATTGTAAAAGAATGACCCTTTTTGCCCCTAAGTTCCTGCCTAATGGTATTGTTAAATATTAGATTGTACCAATTTCCTAATGATCTTATGCTTCCTTCTACAAATCGGTCCACACAACCATGGCAAAGACCTATAACAGATTCTAACTTTTACACAAGCATAAAACAAGGTCTCAATTCCAAATTTTCATATGGACCAGGGCAGTTTGTTAGACATGCATTCCACAAGCAAATGCAGTCTGCAATTTCAAAGCATACAATGTTTAAGGGGATTCCTCTCATAGCAAAATTATTAATCGAATTCAAAAAATGAATTTCAACTAATATCCAAAGATCACAAACAAAACAGCTACCACAAAATTAAAACTATTCATTTAACAACAAGATGGAATGATTGACTTGAAGATTTTAGAGATACCCACTAGATTTCAATCAGTAACAATAACAGTTCATTCAGTAACAATAGCAGCTGGTAGTAAATGACACCCAACCCCCAAAAAAAAAAAAATCACCAAAATATGTAGGCAGATCAATAAAGATTAGTAACAGTGCTTGATGGTGAAGGTGATGCTACTGAAGGTGAAGCTAACTTCGCTTCCAAAAAAGCTTCAAAACATTTTAAAACAACAATATATAATAAATCCCATTTAATGCACTAACAAGATATATTAAATATACAAGTTAATTAAAGCACAAGTTAATAGATTTTAAGAACATTACCTTTTCCATAATCTTCAAATAGTTCAACATCATCTGATATGGAAGAATTATAGCAGGTACCATGAGCCTAACCCGTCAGCTTCTGCTCGGGCTGACGGGTCCGTTATGACGAATGCTGTAGGCTAAGCGTGAAGGAATGCATGCTGACTAGATCAAGACAAAACCGACGGGCTGAAGTCCCCAAGTCTAACTGACGGCAATTTGGAGCCCTTAGGGTACTGAACGTAGCGAGAAGCTGACGCCAACTCAGCTGAAGGGGAAAGTGCAAGCTGACGGTTTTAAGGCCGACGGTTCTATGAAAACCATGACTTGGTCACCACGCATGGGTTTTAGGGAAATTGCTTGTATTCCACGCTCAGTATCAGAGTCCTATAAGGAAAGGATTCCGCAATCTACGCGCATAAGGATTCCTATAAGGAAAAGACTTCTACTCCAAGGAAGAAAGGTCCACCCTCTACTACTATAAAAACCCCAATACCCTCATAAGCCGAGGTACGCATAATTAACCCCTCTCTAGCACTCTAGAATACTGAACGTAGCGAGAAGCTGACGCCAACTCAGCTGAAGGGGAAAGTGCAAGCTGACGGTTTTAAGGCCGACGGTTCTATGAAAACCATGACTTGGTCACCACGCATGGGTTTTAGGGAAATTGCTTGTATTCCACGCTCAGTATCAGAGTCCTATAAGGAAAGGATTCCGCAATCTACGCGCATAAGGATTCCTATAAGGAAAAGACTTCTACTCCAAGGAAGAAAGGTCCACCCTCTACTACTATAAAAACCCCAATACCCTCATAAGCCGAGGTACGCATAATTAACCCCTCTCTAGCACTCTAGAGTTGAGAGAAATTCTAACTTGACCTTCGGAGGGTATTTGGCCGGCACCACACCGGTGCTCTCTGTGAGGTCTTTTCCTTTTTGTTGTGCAGGTGTTGTTTTGAGCATACAAGCGTCGTGCAACTCACTGGTGAGATTTTCGGCATCATCATCATCCATGGCTTGTCGAAGTGAAATTTGCATTGAAGATTGAAGCCAATTTTGAGTACATATGAGAGATTGTCCCATCTTAGGGGCAAGTGAACTACATAATGGGTCTAGTATACGTCCTCCCATATTAAATGCCAACTTAGAAGCCACAGTATGAATAGGTACAACTAACACATCTCATGCCATTTGAGATAGTATACTATACTTATTAGTATTATACTTCCACCAAGCCAGTATATTGAAGGTTTTGTCATTTTCTCCATCACAATTCTCCAACAAGTATTTTGCAACCTCATCTATACACCAAACAGATTATTTTCCTTGTCTAAAGGCCTTGTATTGAGAGGCAATAAATCTGTCTGGATCGTCATCTTCATCATCATCAACATCATTGCCTTCCATTCTTGATATCTCACTTGCACTTTTTATAGACACATATTATGAATGAGTTGAATTATAATACTCATACAAGCGTTCCAATACACCTTTCATGAGGTTAGTGATATCCTTAGCAACATTCTCCCCATACAAATTTGATAAACAATAATTCAAATAATCCAGCTTCTTTCAAGAATTAAGCACCAGAGCAACATACAAAAGCACATTTCCCTTCTTTGATGAATCCTCCCCGGTCCCCTAAAACTTGTCAAACTTCTCTTTCATTTTTTTTTTTTTGCCATTGAGTACAAAAAATGGTCATCACTCCTAGAAAATGATCTATATTTCTTTTAGTCATATATATCTCATCAAAGAAAGCATTTGATGTCACATACAAGGAACATGAAAACCTCTTTTGGGCATTATAAAAAAGTTTCAAATACTTAATAAATTTTCTACAAGTCTCCAAATCATCTTCATTTGGAGGTCTTCTATCATAGTCCATATCCTGAAAGAGTAGAATATAATCAAGATCTTCATATTCCATCCGCTTGAATGCATGTTCAAACTTTTCAGCATTTTCCAACGTTTTATAGGTGGAGTTCCATCTAGTGGCCTCATCCAAACATAGAATAGCCTTTGACTCTATTTTCACTTTCTCCATACACCTCTTGAAGGTTTGTAACCTATTTGGAGAAGCTTTCACATATCTAACTACATGACGCACCCTATCTTATGATGTTTTAAGCCATCAGTTACAATAAGATTCAAGATGTGAGCACAACACCCCATGTGAACAAATTCATTCCCCAAAATAGTACCTTTCCACATGTTAGTATCTTCTTTAAAGTAACTAAAGGCTACGTCATTTGAGGAAGCATTATCCACCGGCAAGGTGAAAATCCCCTCAATATTCCACTCTTTTAAACAAGATTCAACCATTCTGCCAATGGTTTTCCTCTTATGGTTATCAACAATACAAAAATTCAAAATTCTTTAATGTAGCTTCCAAGCATCATCTATAAAATGACAAGTAAGACACATGTAATTAAAATTTTGTATTGAAGTCCACGTGTTAGTGGTAAGGTAAAGCCTATGGCTGCTCGAAGCATTTCTCAACTTATCCTTCTATTCAAAATAAATCTGACTCACATCTTTAGCTACCGTGAAGCGAGATGGGATATTAAAATTAGGTTGGAAGACATTACAAAATCTTCTGAATCCTTGGTTCTCTACAAAACTAAATGAAAGCTCATCCAATATTATCATCTCAGCAAGAACTTTTCTACCCATAGCATTTGTAAAAGTCCTAGGCACTAGATTTTCATCCTCGACATCCTTGGACTATAGGTCTTGTCCATCATGCAATTCATTAAAAAAATATTCTAGACAAATGGGTGTATGGGATTTTAAATTATATGTCCCATAAATTTTGCTATCAGCCATGTACTCCTTGCTACAATATATACATCTTACCTTAGTTTTACCTTCCTTATCTATAAACTTCTTAAAGTGATCCTAAGCCGATGCTGATGATTTTCTCTTATTAGGATTAGAAGAAGATATCACTTGCAATGGATGAGGATGTCTCATAGTTGGTCTTGTAGTGGCAATATCAGGTTGTGTAGGCTCCATTGAATCCATGACCTAGTACCAAGGTGGTCGATACCATACCGGTACCGGCCGTACCGGCCGGTACATACCATACCGGCTGCATACCGGTATCGAAACATCAATGTTTCGTACCGGTTTAAATACCGGCCATACCGGCCGTACCGGCCAATTTCGGGCAATACCGGCCGGTACCGGGCGTACCGGCCGGTACAGAAAACAGTTTTTTTTTTTTTTTAAGTTTTGTAATTTTTTTTTTTTAGGGCAGAATGGTAACTTATTTGTATTAACTTATTAGTATTATTTGTTTTCTTAGTATGCAATGATAACTTTTAAGTTTTCTATTTTTTATATTGTGTTTTTTTCTTTTTCTTTTAATTGATACTAAAGTATAAAATCATGAATAATTAGTTCTGAATTGAGGAAATGTTTTATGGTAAGCTTTTATATTTATTATAATATATATACACACACATACATATATATCTATCTATATATATATATATATTTATTTATAAATATAAAAAATAACGGTAAACCCGAAACGGTACACCGGTATTGACCGGTATCCGAAATATATCGTACGGTTGGGCAAACCGGTACAGCCTCCGGTACGGTATTGACTCCCTTGCCTAGTACCACACAAAACAAATCAATCATTAAACAATGCATTCACAAAAGAAAAACATAGAGATATAACATAATGCTCCAAACTTAGCCAATAGAAAATAAGGTTTACCTGTAATGCAAGGAGTCCGGAAAGCAGGGTTTATCAAATAGCTGTGCCAAAAATAAATGCTTTGGATCCTTACGTGCATAATAGAATGAAAGACTTATATTAGAACCAAAAGATCAGAATGACGTAAGTACTATGAAAGCTACAGAACCAACATGCCACCGGCAAGGAACTAATGAAAATCCAATCAAATAAAGAAAATTACATAATTGACAATTTAAAAAGTACTACTAGTTACCTAACATCCACTAGTCCATCATTGACAATTCAAAAGGTACTACTAGTTACCTAACAGCCACTAGTTACAGTAAAGACTCATTCATTGTAAGCCCAACTAAAAATAAATAAAACTACTTCAACCTCTTTCATAGCCATCTCACATTCAAGAGATAGCATTAGTCAAGATATATTAATAAATCACAGAATTCACCAAAAATAAGAGTAACGAATAACATTTATTGATGTATATGCATAAAAAATTAACCTGCTCAAAGAGTTACAATCATGATGTTTGAAAATCAAGTCGTTTTTCACTTTACATATTTCTTTGTAACCTTTTTACTTGAAATACTTTACACATGATATCTAAAGAACTTAAACGCGAACCCAAATCGACAAATACCTAATTTGGGTATTTCCTATTTTCCTTGTAGATCAAATAACCAGTATTACATAAGCAGTCCCATTTGAGTAAGATTCACGCCAAACCCAGATAACAAAATGCAAGAAAATTAAACCCAAACAGGATATTCACAAAAAATAAAATAAAATAAAATAAAAAATCAAACCCAGGATAGAATCAGAAGCAACCCCATTTAAGTAAGATTCAGGCTAAACCCAGATCACAAAATGCAAGAAAATAAAACCCAAACAGGATATTCATATCAAAAAAATAATTATACCTTAGAATCCAATCTGTTAAAGATCTTGCTGAAACCAAAATCCATTGACTTGGGTTTGGTGGGGTGGGTCGGGTCCCTACTCAGCCCTAGGTAAAGGGCAAGACTAAACCAAAAAAACGGTACAATAGTTATGAGAATGAAAAAATATGCCAAATAATTGTGTATATATTTTCCAAATAAAAGGAATCCATGTAAAAATCAAATACTCTAAACTTATTGAAGAAGTTGAAATGAAAAAAAAAAAAAAGAGAGTCCATGAGGTATGTAAAATAAAAAAAAGGATATAGATGTTCTTGAAGAGGTTGATATAAAAAAATAAAAATAAAATTCATGAGGTGATAATTTAAAAAGGATATAGATGAACAATGATTACATATTAATTTAGTTTGCTATTCAAACTGATTAGGTAAGAGGTATAGTTAATTGTATGCCAACAATCAACTAAATTTAATTTTTTTTTTTTTATAAAGAAATTTAACAATTCTTTTTGCAATTTGGTGCAATCACTGGACACAACCACAATTTTCATAAAATTTCTGCAATTCGGTACAACCACTTAGCTCAATCACGGATTCTAAACCCAACTTTTATTATATGATATGATATGATGTGATGTGACAACAATTAAATCTTAAAATTTCTTCTTCTAGCGCATGATTTCCAGTTACTTGCGACTCACACGTATTAAACATGCAACATACAATTATATGAGTGTGAGAGTGCTTTTTTTCTTAGCCCACAGGCCCAAGTAGAGACAAGGATCCCGGGCCTAAATACTTGTTGTTTTGGTGGACTGGGCTTGGTTCACCGTAGCTAAATGGGGCTGATTACGAACCAAGTTGTGCGCAAGTCACATAAAACTCCTCAAGATGAAAAATGCAATTCCTCCTAAGCAATAAAATACCATTATAAGTGTTTTAGTCTCATAAAATGACCATTTACTCTTACGAAATAAGTAAGATAAGTGTTCATAATAGTCACAATGAGAAGGAGATTGAAATAGAGTATTTAAGGCTTATCTTTTATTGTATAAACATTTAAAATAGTTCCTTCACTCGGTACCCCGGGGCGTATTGTCGTGGGATCCTGGGCATACTGTCGCGGGATCCTGGGGCGTACTAGATCTGTAAGAATCTAGAATTTTGGTTCTCTGAACTATGTGATCTTTTTCCATGTTTATTATGCAATAGAGCTTTGTCCTTTCCCTTTACCTCCATGGGTACTAAATAAAAACACACTATACAATACACATATCTTCAAATAATTGTTAGTTCCTTAGATTAGGATATACATTTTAATACATATACATATACGTAAACGAGTTTCATGAGAATGTTTTAGCCACGAGGATCCTGGCCCCAATTCTCACAGACTTAGTGCTTTTACACAAGATTTGTGGGATTTGGAACTCAAGTCCGAGTGGCTTTGCTTGGGCTTTGCCTTCCAAGATAGTTAGGTGAGAAAGATTTTAGCAAGAAACAGTAAAGGAAGACAATGTAATAAAGAAATACACGAAATAATTGTTAGAGATCCTCAGATCAACATGAGGTATTTCATTATTTTTTTTTATTGTGGATTACAGTGTGCTCACTAAGACATGATACAAGGTTCAAATTAACTCAAAAATTGCAGACTTTGATGGCTATTCAAACCTCTAAGACTTGCAAAGTTTGAATCCTTTCGAATCTAAGTATGTGCTATAGTGGCTATTTTCTGGGATACTGGGAGACAGTCCTTTGTTTTTCTTTGGGTTTTACAGAGTTCTTTCTATGGCTCTATTGTGATATCTTTTCTCAGATCCAAATGGTGATGAATGAATGTCCCTCAGCATGGGTTTTCTCTTCCTTTTATAGTGTGACTCTAGGGCTCTAGGGTACTAACAATTTCTCTCTTTTGCCCCTCAGAGCTCGTACTATGTCAGTTACCCAGAGGCTGGTCCTTTCTTTTTTTTCCCATAATTTCTTCCTTTTGGTTCGACTAAGCTAAAAGCCCTTAGTTAACGTTCTATTCCAAGGTCCCCTCAGGTTGCTGATCTTAGCTATTTTGGCCCTCTTCACTTTTTTAGCTTTTGGCTGCCTTCCATCCTTGTCATTTTTCCTAAACAATTGGAATCTTTTACTGCTGGGTTGAAAGTTCCTCCCCAACGACTTCTACTTATGGTTTTCTCATTCTTGGTTCCTTGAGGTGCAGCTCCTTTGTTCATGAATGTTTGCTTTACACCTTTTAACGCACGATTGGGTGCTTGAGACCTGTTTGTCCTTCATCCTTTATGCTTTGAGTCATTTCAATCTTACTTAGAGCATGTTGTGCGTCCCGAGGATCCCGAGCCTCTTGCAGCCTCTAGGGATCCTAGCCCAGTTCTTTCACTGGAATTTACTGGACTTTTTAATGGCCTTTTTTGCTGGAAATCTGAACATACATAGGGCCTTGATGTCAATTCTTCTTGCTGCACGAATTGGGCCTTCTTTATTTTTTATGGAATGGGCTTTGTTGTGAAATTTTGGACCTCAACATTAGTTGCCCGAGCTCGTGAGTTACCTGTAGCTCACGAGTGAGAAAATAAATTTTTTTTGGACATTTTCCTGCTTTGTAGAACCAATGTGTAGATCAAATAATTCTTGAGGGAAACTCCAAATGAATTGCTACACTTCTTTTGTGGAATGAACTTTCTTTTGTTGAATTGAAGTACCTCTGTTAGGACATATGTGTTTTCACTTGTTAAAAACATATGTCACTTATTTATGTAAATTGGCTAATCCTTTGACAAAACGCACTCTACTTGTAATTGGGTAGTTCTAGGTGTTTTTAATACTTCAAGAAATAATGTTTCAAGGTCAAGTGTTGAAGTCATCAAGTCTGTCCAAGAAAAAGCAAGCTGAAGTGCAATTTCATTAAAGCTTGACACCTGCTCGATAGTTACCTCGACACCTGCTATCTGTCGAGATTTAAAATTTCAGATTTTCTGATCTGATTTTCTTGGGATCCGTGAATATGATTTTGGGCCTTCTTTTCTCCAAACCCTAAACATATAAAAAGATTTTTTTAAGAGCCGTCTAGTGTGACGTAAGTTGCAAACTCATTGAGCAATCTCTGTTCAAGCAAATTGTGATCAAAAGACGAAGTTCTTGACCTAGTTCATCTTCTCTGAAGAAGTTGCTATGTATTTGCATCATAGGGTTTTGTGACCAAGCATCTTCCTGATCTTCATCGTGTAGGATGAATTGAAGAACTTTGCAGCCAATCTTTCTTCCTTAAGTTGGTGTTTTGAAGTCGCGTACTAGGATCTGCGCATTGGTTAGTCATGTACTTAGGAGTCGTGCATCAAAGGTGAGAACTGTCGCTACAGATCAAGTCCAATTGGGTATTAGGGTAAGGATTCAACTGTAGGTTGGTAAGGTACTTGGGATTCCTTTACTTGTAATTGCTTGATTTGATAATAGTGGAGTTTCGGGAGTGGCGACCTGAAAATCATCCGGTAGGGTTTTTGCCGCGAGGTTTTTCCCCATTCGTAAACAAATCATTGTGTCATTTAATTTCCGCTGCATATTTAGTTATTTGGTGATTTGTTTGTGCTTCCACATATTTGCATGCTAAATTGATTAATTAATAAGTAGGTTAATTAATTAAATGGTTTAATCACAAGAGGTCATTCAGATTGTGGCCTATCAAGTAGTATCAGAGCAGGCACACTCTGATTAGGTTTAATCTTTGCTGTGTTGATCTATTGACCCCTGCTTGTCATGGATAGAGGACAGTCATTAATTATACCTCCTTTATTTGATGGCACTAACTATGCATATAGGAAAGTACGCATGAGAGCTTTCTTGCAGTCTTTAGATGAGAAGGTGTGGCAGGCTGTAGAGATTGGCTGGACCAAGCCAAAAGAAGAACCGGCCGATTGGGATGACGCAAAGATCAAGGCGGCTAACTTCAACAGCAGAGCGTTAAATGACCTATTTAGCCCAGTCACCAATGAGGAGTTCAAGAAGATATCCTTAATTGAAACTGCTAAAGAGGCTTGGATCATCCTTCAGACAACCTATGAAGGAACAAAGGCTATCAAAGATTCAAAGTTTCAAAGGCTCACTACAAGATTTGAAGAAACTAAGATGGAGGAGGATGAGTTGTTTGATGAGCTCTACGCCAAGCTAAAGGACATAGTAAACTCAGCCTTCAATCTTGGGGAAACCATCCTTGAACCTAAGGTTGTAAGAAAGGTGCTCAGATCTCTACCTGAGGGATTCCATGCCAAGAATACAACAATAGAAGAATCAAAGGACATTGACAAAATTCCTTTGACTGAGCTAGTGGAAAACTTGCAGACCTACAAGCTAGGACTATCTAGGATTGGCAAAACTAGTAAAGGCAAGAGCATGGCCTTGAAGGCAAAGAGTAGCAATACAGATGAGTCTTCCGATGATGAAGATTCTAAAATGAAGTCCTACATTACAAGGCAGTTTAAGAAGTTTATGAAGAATGCCAATGGGAGGAACTTCGACAAGGATCGCAGATAATCCAATTCTTCTCAGTTTAAGAACCAAGACAAAGGGAAGAAGGACACTAAGGATGGCGGTCAGTACACTGTTCCGACTAGACCTAAGTGCTTTGGATGTCATGAATTTGGTCACATGAAGCATGAATGCCCAACATATCTCAAGAGCATTGAGAAGAGTAAGGCACTTGCTACAACCTTGAGTGACACTGAGCCTGAAGATGATTCCGACAATAAGGATGACGGAATCTTAAATTCCTTCACTGCCACAGTCAATCCTACTGAAGGGATTGTTGAAGAAGTGGATGAAGAAGAAGAATTGGTAGAGTCCAAATTTGAGAAAATGGATGATCAAGATGATATCCACTCAGCCTATGAGAAGCTTTACAAGCTCTCTAAGAAGCATGAGAAATTGTATAGGCTGGCCACCAAGAAGCTCAGTGATGTGGAACTTGATCGTGAAGAGTTGTCCACAAAGGTTGATGAGGCGAATCAAACTATTGGAGCACTAAGGTTTGAGAACAACTTTTTGGCTGAGAAGACCAAGAAGCTTGAAGCTGAGCTGTTTCAAGTTAGAGCTCAATTGGAGAGGACTTCAAGTACAAAGCTTGATGAGATGCTGAGCAATCAGAAAACTGCTTTGGATCGAACTGGCTTGGGGTATGGTCTTTATTTCTCTAATACTGCTTTTACTAGCAATATTGTTTTTATTTCTCCTGCTAAAAACATTGAAATTGAGAACACTGATGTCAAAATTGAATTAGCTAGTGAGAACTTAGACAAGGGTAAATTTATCTTAGGAGCACCTCCTAAACAAGATAAGAAAGATGCTAAAAATCCTAGGGCTAAGAAGGTTAACTCTCAAAAGCCTAAACAAAAGAAGCAGCATCTCTGTCATCATTGTGGAGCTGCCGGTCATACTCGACCAAATTGCTATAAGTGGCTAGCCACTCAACAAAGCAATGGCATGATAGCATCTGGAAGCCAAAATCAGCTTTAATCCTCTCTTGCTCCTCTTGGAGATATTCTAAAAGCCCTCATGTTTCTTTCTAACTTGAACGGTTTCAATTCTTCCCCCTCTGCACCGGTTCAAGAATTCAATCAAAGGAAAGGTTCTTCTAAGGTGTGGAAGAAAAAGGACTCTAAGTGATTTCATCACTTTCTTTTCCTTTTTTTTTTTTTTTTTTTTTTTTTTTTTGTTGAATTACTTGTGAGTTTTGCATTTTTGTTGAGTCAGTCTAGTTTTATGCTTTGCTTTATTTAATATGTTTTGTGTGTTTACTTTCAGTTTTGTTTATTTTGTTTTTAATGTAAAATAAAAAAAAATTGAAAAATAAAAAAAAAATACAAAAAACAATGTGTGTTTTGTGTACTTTGGTACTTGTGTACCATGGATGGCCATTGAAACAAAATTTATAAATTGTGTATCTCTTGTAACTTAGATGAGCATCTCTATGCACAACTAAGTAAGTGAGCTTTATGGCTCTTGTTTGTGATGAGTAAGATTAAGTTATCTCTTAAAGCTTAACACTCATATCACTCTTTTTGACGGGTAAGACTGGAAAATTCTAAGAGAAAGGCATACATAACCATCTCACCACTGTTGCTTGCCAATCATAAATGACACATGTATGCTTCAGCATAGTAAAAGTGCGGTGTCATAGACACCTGTATGCTTCAGCATAGCAAAAGTGCAGTGTCAAAGACATTCGTATGCTTCAGCATAGCAAAAGTGCGATGTCAAATGTTTAACATTTTGGGTATTTCTTTTCTCTCTTTTATATGCCCATGTATGGTATGCTAAAATAAAAGAAAATATGCAAAGAAAATAAAAAACAAAAAGATCAAAAATGCTTTAAATATGGTTGCAAGCGTGTATTCTAAGAGATGTGGGAGTTATAGGATGTACCTCAAAGGTGATAGTCCCCATCAAACAGTTATGATTGTGTGTGAGTTAAAGTTATTTTCTCATATCTCAAATCGTCATAACATGTATACACATATGCAATCTTGCGATGTTTTTCACACACAACATACAATATTCTTTGCTACTTTTGATACATGTGCAGGTACAATGTGATTTGGCCATCACAAAGGTTCTACATGTGCTAATTTATGCTCACTAAACTGTCTTAACTTGTTTTTGAAAAATAAACTTGGTCAGACTTGTTTAGTGTGGGTGTGTGTTTTTAAGGATCAATGTGTTTAAATTCTTGTTAGGAGATGATTTTGAGAGCTTTATATGTTGAGTGGATCATTGGTTGAGGTGTATGATGAATTACATTCATGTTTGTGTTTTTCTTTTCTCGAAAAACTGCTTTTTTCATCCTGTCTCGACACCTCCTCGACACCTCCTCGATACATGGTAATTTATCGAGCTTCTCAAGCTTTTTCTTATCGCAATCTCGACACTTGTCTCGACACCTGGTGGATCGATCGAGAAAGTTTCTGTCTCCTCGACACCTTGTCGATCGATCGAGCTTCTGTGCTTTGAAACTGTTCCTTGTTCCTCGACACCTATCGATACTTGCAGCTGTCGACGGCCATTTTTCTCGATACCTCCTCGACAGCTTCCTCGATACCTCTCGACACTTCAGCTGTCGAGATTTACTGAAGTGTCTATTTAAGGATTTTTCGCGATTCAGACTTCATTCCTTTGATCTCTCTTGATCTGTCCGTGGCTGTTCACCTCCCAAACACCCTTTTCTCACTCAAATCTTCAAACCCTTTTAATTTTCGGCCTTCCCTTGGTTTCAATCACTTGGTAAGTGCATTTTTCCCTTCCTTTTTCATTCATTGCATGTTTTGAAACCTAGTTTTTGGGATCTTTGAAAATTTTTGGGGTTTTTCAAAATTGATGAGTTTTTCTTAAAATTTTGGGTTGGATTTTCATTTAAATTCTTTCAAAATGACATACATTGCATTTCATGTGCATTAGAATGATATTTACATGTATTCAGATGTGTGCTATATGTTTGTGTGCTGGTAGGATTGGATTGGGCTGAGCCCATGATGTTTTTTTTGCTTTGCATGTCACATGCTCATGCATTCCCATGCATACGTTCTTTTTGTTCATCATATTTGCTTTATCTTAAACTGTGTTGGGACCTTTTTGATTGTCTCCCTCTCTATCTCTTTCTCCTTCTTTTACGTTAATAGTGTCTATGGCACCCAAATGTAAATCCACTCCTACTCAGAACCCTCTGTGTTCTGGAGCTTCCTCTTCTTCTGACTCTGCTCCTCTTAACCTTTGGTTCCATGATGGAGATGCCCACAAGGCATTTATGGAGAACTTTTCTCGACAATGTGTCAATTCGGAACGCCAAGTCATTCTGGCGGACTTCGCCGACACTGACCTTCCTTCTGTCATTTACAGTAGGGGATGGGGGTCACTGTGTGACGTCCCAGTCATTTGTCCTCTCGTGCTGATTCAGGAGTTTTACTTCAACATGCATGGGATAGATCATTCAGTACCTCTCTTTTTCACTCACGTTCGAGGTACGCGCATCCCTGTCACACTGCAGCTAGTTGCAGATATGCTTAGGGTTCCTAGGATAGAGTTTCCTGACTATCCTTCTTGTGAGCGTTTGAGGACTGTGTCCAAAGATGAGCTCATCTCTGCCTTCTGTCAGCGCCCTGCTGATTAGGGTGAGCATTAGTACACATCACGTAGGCCTTTTGCTAAAGGTCCTAGATTCCTAAACATGGTGATGACGTTTGTACTCCATCCTCTCTCTCACTACAACTCTATCACAGAGCCTCGTGCTTGATTTTTGTTATCTCTTCTTGAGCATCTCACTATAGATTTTCCTTCTCACTTTATTCTTTCTATCATAGATGTTCATCTTGATTCAGCGTCCCATGATAAGCTCATCTTTCCTTCCGCTATCACGGGGATCTTACGCCATTTTTTCATTCCCTTTCCTGTGTCCGACCACTTCACACATATATCTGCCATAGATGTCGCTACTGTAAAACGTAGTGAGGCTCAGTTTAGGTCGCGACAGATGGATTCCACTCCTCCCTCCCATTCGGCTCCGTATAGATTTGCTCCTTCTAGATCAGCTCCATCTATATCTGCTCCTTCTTCATCTACGGGCGATGTATCTCTAGGAGACATTATGGCGTAGTTGCAGCGCATGGACACACACCTTGATACACTCTCTGCTGAGTTGTATCAGGTGAATATTCGTGTTGGTCGTATTGCACGACGGCAGGCGACCATGGGTGGTTTTGCTCCAGAGGCTACTCCTTCACCACCTACTCCGGCAGCTTCAGATTTTGAGGATTCTGCAGACGATGATGATGATGATGGAGATGCTAGCTCTACTAATGAGATGTCTACATGACACTTTACCCTTTGTCACTCGTGACAAAAAGGGGGAGTAGTTTTGGGTTATGAGAGTAGTCATCTTAGGGGTAGAGTTAGTATAGGACATTTTGATAGGGGGAGTGTTGATATTCTTGAGAGATGTAGTGAGGTTTTTATGTATCGTTTCTTTTCTATTCTTTATAGGTACATTGATCTTGTATATGAGGTCCTTTGACCAGTTTTACATACATTGTACTTATACTTCTTTATATATGTGGATGTATGTTTCTTTCACCTCTCTCTTCATGTGTTGTTTCTTCTCTATCTTTATACACATGTTCTTTATATTTGTATACAATCTATTATTTCTGTTTCACACAAGATGCCTTGATGAGTTTTGTTTAAAGTGTTTCAGAAATATAGGTTGTCAAAGTCTACTTGCTATAAACTCTCTTCTTGCAAAGTTTTTCAAGAGTTTGTGTTAGGATAGATTTTATTGTATTTAACAAGTGAATATGAGTTTAGTGATTTATGACTTCTCTCATATGTTCATTTGCTTATTGTGGTTTTGTCACGGATTGCCAAAGGGGGAGATTGTTAGGACATATGTGTTTTCACTTGTTAAGAACATATGTCACTTATTTATGTAAATTGGCTAATCCTTTGACAAAACGCACTTTACTTGTAATTGGGTAGTTCTAGGTGTTTTTAATACTTCAATAAACAAGATTTCAAAGTCAAGTGTTGAAGTCATCAAGTCTGTCCAAGAAAAAGCAAGCTGAAGTGCAATTTCATTAAAGCCCGACACCTACTGATAGCTACCTCGACACCTGCTATCTGTCGAGATTTAAAATTTCAGATTTTCTGATATGATTTTCTTGGGATTTGTGAATATGCTTTTGGGCCTTCTTTTCTCCAAACCCTAAACATATAAAAGGATTATTTTAAGAGCCGTCTAGTGTGACACAAGTTGCAAACTCATTGAGCAATCTCTGTTCAAGCAAATTGTGATCAAAAGACGAAGTTCTTGACTTAGTTCATCTTCTCTGAAGAAGTTGCTGTGTATTTGCATCATAGGGTTTTGTGACCAAGCATCTTCCTGATCTTCATCGTGTAGGATGAACTAAAGAACTTGCAGCCAACCTTTCTTCCTTAAGTTGGTGTTTTGAAGTCGCGTACTGGGATCTGCACATTGGTTAGTCACGTACTTGGGAGCCGTGCATCAAAGGTGGGAACTATCGCTACAGATCAAGTCCAATTGGGTATTGGGGTAAGGGTTCAACTGTAGGTTGGTAAGGTACTTGAGATTCCTTTACTTGTAACCACTTGATTTGATAACAGTGGAGTTTTGGAAGTGGTGACCTGAAAATCACTCGGTGGGGTTTTTGTCGCGGGGTTTTTCCTCATTCGTAAACAAATCACTGTGTCATTTAATTTCTGCTGCATATTTAGTTATTTGGTGATTTGTTTGTGCTTCCACATATTTGCATGCTAAATTGATTAATTAATAACTAGGCTAATTAATTAATTGTTTTAATCACAAGGGGTCATTCAGATTATGGCCTATCAACCTCCAAGCCTTTGGTGAGTTTACACCTTGTAAGAGGAGGGAAATGTTGCTAGCTAATTTGCAATGTCATTGACTAATCTCTTTGTATAGAGACTTGCAAAAGTAACCATGCTTTTGCAGCTTCGAGTGATGTAATCTTAGATTTTTTTTTTTTTTTTTAGTTATGCCTTCCTTGCTTCCTTAGGCTCCCTTGAACCAATTCCTTTCAAGAAGGTCAATCTTGTGTATTTTATACACCCACTTTTGGGTTTTCATACCCACTCGAGGCTCTTTCTCTTTGTACCCCTTGTTGGGCCTTGCTTACAATTTGCACCCTTTGCTGGGACGTGTTATGGCTTGTACCTATTGCTGGTACATGCTACAAGTTGCAGCCATGTCTGGGATATGCTTACAATCTGCACTTGTACCTATTGTTGGTATATGCTACAGCTTGTACCCATAAACTTTTGCTTTTGACCATTTTTGGTTGTACTTGGAAACTTTTGGTCTTGGCCAATTTCTGAGCCATGTATTTAGAAAATTTGTTCTAGGCCAAGTCTTGGACTAGGTACATAAAAATTTTACTCTTCCTAAGTCTTAGGCCATGTCACTTGAAATTTGTTTTGGCCAAGTCCTAGGCCAGGTACAAAGAAAGTTTGTTCTTTCCAAGTCCTAGGCCTTGTCACTTGAAAAATTCTGTTTTGGTCAAGTCCTGGGCTAGGTACATGGAAAATTTTCCCTTTCCCAAGTCCTAGGCCATGCCACTTGGAAAATTTCTACTATGATCAAGTCCTGGGCTAGGTACATGGAAAATTTTCCCTTTCCCAAGTCCTAGGCCATGCCACTTGGAAAATTCTGTTTTAGTCAAGTTTTGTGCCAGGTATATGGAAAGTTTGTCCTTTCCCAAGTCCTAGGCCATGCCACTTGAAAAATTTCTATTATGATCAAGTCCTGGGCTAGGTACATGGAAAATTTTCCCTTTCCTAAGTCCTAGGCCATGCCACTTGGAAATTCTGTTTTAGTCAAGTCTTGTGCCAGTTACATGGAAAGTTTTCCCTTTCTCAAGTCCTAGGTCATGCCACTTGAAAAATTTCTATTATGATCAAATCCTGGGCTAGGTACATGGAAAATTTTCCCTTTCCCAAGTCCTAGGCCATGCCACTTGGAAAATTTCTATTTTAGTCAAGTCTTGTGCTAGGTACATGGAAAGTTTGCCCTTTCCCAAGTCCTAGGCCATGCTACTTGGAAAATTTCTATTATGGTCAAGTCCTGGGCTAGGTGCATGAAAAATTTTCCCTTTCCCAAGTCCTAGGCCATGCCAGTTGGAAAATTTCTATTATAATCAAGTCCTGGGCTAGGTACATGGAAAATTTTCCCTTTCCCAAGTCCTAGGCCATGCCACTTGGAAAATTTGTTCATGACCATTGAATTTTTCAATTTTCAAAAAAAGTTCCTTCATAGCCCCTCATTCTTAAGTGGACTCACTGAACTAATTTCTTTTCTTTTCTTTAAAGGGTTGAGGATTTGTTTCCTTCTACGAGAATCTTCTAAAATATCCTCTATTAGCTGTGAACAAATCCTTTATGGAAATGAACTTCTTTTATGAGCCATCTATGGTTGCTCCAACTGATGAACAGGTGGCCAGGAGCTCCACCAAGATAATTCTTTCATGGTGTTTTCTTCAAGTGGGGGGATCCTCTTACGAGGATCTTGGAAGAGGAAGGCTTCCTCTAGGCATGCTTGTTGAATGCTATCTTCACAAACCTTATGGTCTGTTTCTTTACAAGGATCTCTACCGCTACTACTTTTTTAGAGATCTTCTCACTTAATAGGTACTCCTCTTCTTCCGGGAACTAGGTCAGTAAGTTTGCTACAACTTAGCTCTTGACAACTCTGGAGATCCTTCGGACCTATGTTGTATTAGGAAATTAATATTAGCCATTGGGCTACTCTTCAAGATCGCAAAGGTTGATGGAGGAGGGTTTTTATTGGATGAGAGCTTATCACCAATAGGATTTGGTGGTAAAAAGTAATGATTCATGAAAGAAATTTAGACCCCTTAAACCAACTAGATTAACCTAGTCAATTAGCCAAGTGATTAACTTAGTCAATTTATGCAATTCTAGGTTATCACAAACATACAATCATATCAAGAATATAAAGCAACGGAAAAGTAAATAATACAATGATATAATGACCTAGGAAACCACACGGTAAAAACCTAGGGAGGATTTGACTTAACTATCCTTAAGGTAAACCTGAATCTACTATGCAAAAGAATCGAAGTTCATACAAAAGGACTTACAAGCTCCTCGCTTGACTTCCTAATACTACCCACCAGTAGAACTTATTGACACGACCACATGCAAACTCTAAATCCACGGACTCTTTCTTTCTTGGATTCTCCATAAGATACAAGCACCCACGCTTGTTATTCTTTAAGCTCCAATGGCAGCAACCAAGTTGATCATCAAGATATTGAAGTAATTTCTACCTTGAAAACCCTAAGTTTATGTGAAGGAAAACTCCTCAAGGATCTCACAAGAGATTCACACAAACCGCAAAGTATGAGCAACAATACACTCAGAACAACTTTAAAAAACGTGGCTAGGGTTTTGCCTTTTATACCTAGGGTAAAATTAGAAAACCCAAAACGTTTAATGAGGTAGGGCTGAGTTGGAAAATTCTGCAAAAAACCATTCTGCCCGAGATTCGATCGATTGAGTCTAACTTTCGATCGATCGATCGAGCCAGGCCGTAATGCACCAATGCATCTGCAGCCACTCGATTCCAACTTTATATGAATTACACAACTTTGAGCAAGCCTAAACAAGACTAAACATATTGTTTTGATCATGGTTTGCCAATATTACACATTAGAGTTCTAAATACATGAATCCTAAGTCTTTAGAATCTAACAAACTCCCCTTTTGGCAATCCGTGACAAAACACAAATTAAAAGCTCAAAGTTTACAAAGAAAAACCCTTTACAAAAATAATGCTCATAAACTCAAATTCAATCCTAACTACTATCCATCAGTTGCAAGTGTAAACAGCAGCTCAATTGAATCAACCTGTATATTCTTGAAACACTCATCAAATGCATAAACGCATGTGTGACAGAAAACATTTAATCAACAGGTATAACATTCTTGTATGTTTTACACAATACATAATAAAGATATATATCAATGAATAACTCATAAATATAAATCAATAAGTAGTGAATCACAAAAAACAAGAATTATGTATATCAATTATGTATAACAAAAACAATGTAACTCCCCCTAACATGAATAGCCCCAAAAAAGATATACAAAGTGAAGCACCTAGATACAATCTAATATTTCCACTAACTCTGCAAAACAAAATAAACTCCCCCTAACTACAAAAACTCCTCTACAGTGTCAAAACTCTACTCCCCCTTTTTATGACGGAATGCCAAAGGACAATCACATGCCATCATCAAAAGGAGGTGGTGAGAGTGAATGCAGATGTGATAAGTTGGCTCGTAGAGCACGAATCTCGTTAAGCAAGTACACCAAAATCTAACTATGAGCCGCCTGAATAGTCATGACAGTCTCTAAAGTACGATGAATATCAAAGTCATCCGAAGGAGGTGGAGGAACATCAGCAGCAGCAGCATCACCATCAAGATCAGGAACATCCTTGCCAACAAGACCAGCAGAAGAAGAAGGAGGAGACATATCATAAGGATAGATAGGGTGCTGGACCACAGGTACCCCTAAAGCATCAGCCACTACAGTAGGAGTAATGGTGTATTCTACGTCTCGTATCCAACTCTTTACTAAAGTGTTGGAATCATAGACGTAGATAGAGATGTTCGAAAAGAACTCTCTAATCAAGATAGCTGGAGGAGGATGATCAGAAACATCCATCCAAGGTAACCAGCCCCGACGCTCAAAATTTTCCCTAATGGTAGGATCAAGCTTATCTAAAAGAACAGAACGCTTAGCCCAAATCTTTCTCCTAAGGTTCAGCTTCTCAAAAATCTCTTGGTTTTTCTCACTCGGAAACTTCTCACGGTCAAAAGAAAGTGGGGGAGGAGAAGGTGAGGGAACAGACCTACGAGCCCTAGTCTTCCTAGGCATGATGCTAAAGAAAGGACAAAGACACAGGAGAAAACCAAAAGAACAAAATAAAAAATAAAACCAAGGGCAGACTGCAAGTTAGCACCAAAAAAATATAGAAAAAAAATCTATATGATGCATGAACAAGTACAATGTCATGATGCATGTACTAATGCAGTAAACAAAGTTCAAATTAAGTTCAATTTTACAAAATTGGCTTGAGCATAGGATTTCTAACAAAAACCCTAAAAATTTTGAAAAACCACTTGAATGTTTTGAAACAAATTGTTAAATTGATCATCACACAGTGTTGAAAACAGATTAGAATGACCAATTTTATCAAAACAATAAGCCAATTTTATCAATTGAACCCAATCAAACAAAATCCCCAAATCGGATCAATTTCAAGCCCTAGAATTTTCAATTTTTCACAAATCACAAAATTTATCAAATTAACAATTATAGATCATGAATATACCCATATACCAACAAAACCCATTGATCAATTTCATAAAATAAGGCTTGATTCATGAAAAACCCCAAATTATGTATAGTCCGAAAATCCCAAATTAAAATGCATGAAATGAGAAAATAACATCAAAAGGGAGGCTAATATGGACATACCGGCATTAGGAGAGAGAAATCATGCAAAATATTTGGAAGAAAACGAAAAAAAATTGCTGTGGAGCCTTGCCGAGTTGGAGAGAGAGAAAAAAGGTTTGAAAAGTTTTGAAAAAGTGACTTTGAAAAAGTCAAGAACAGTATTTTAAAAAACCTGATTCACGATATTCGATCGATCGAAAATTACATTCGATCGATCGGAACAATTTGAGACTTTTAAAAATAATTTAAGCACATTTTCAATTGATCGAAAAACATAATTGATCGATCAAAACATGCAGAGGCTCACAAAATTTTTTGAGAAAAACACAGTTTTGAAAAAGAATAAACACATATTAGGCACAACTCCTCAAAGCATTAAAATATGAAGAATAAAATGCATGAGTATAAGATGAAATGCTTTTTCAAAAACCCAAGTTTTAATCCCAGTTTTCTAAAGAAAATTTCAATCAATCTCCCTTTAATTTTCAAGCAGAAAGAATGTTTTGCATAATACTCAAGTTATTTTCAAACTTAGTTGGTCAGACCAGAAACACACACAATAACATGTACAGTGTTTAGCAAAGAGTAACTTGTGTAGTGTGTGCAAACTTGCAAAAGCTTGAGATACATGTGAGGTGATATGTGAATAGCAATCAATCACAAAGTCTACAAAATCCATCACATAGAATTCAAAAGAGACTATCACCTAAAGAGTTACATCATATAACTCCCACATCTCCTAAAACATAAGCTTGCAATCATGTAAGTTTCTTAAATTTTGCCTCATAATTATGTGAATTGGCATCAAGCCTAATAGAACACACCAGTTTTAATTATGTGAATTGGCATCAAGCCTAATAGTACACACTGATTTTAATTAAGCAATTAAACCGAGGCTACACCTTATGTTCTTTGTGCATGTGCTACACTTTCTCGAGCACAAAATCTTATGATATGCACTAAGGTGTTCATGATTGACTAGTGAATAGTGGTGAGATGGTTATTTATGCTTTTCTCAAAAGGATCAAGTTCGACAGTCAAATAACATGTGACTTCAAGATTAAGACAAAGTAATAAACACCATAAACATCTTTCCCACACAACATGCACTACAAAGCTTCAACTAGTAAAGTGCAATAAATAAGTTCATCAAAGCTAAACAAAGTACATAAACATGTTATGTAAAGATAAGGTGGCCAACCTTGATTTCAAATCCATGTAATGCAAAACACAAAAAACTTTTTGGTTTTAAAACTTTTATGACCAAAAACAAAAAGCACACATTGTGCTAGATAAATAATACAAAACTATGCATGATAGTGCTTAACTAAGTTATAGAGGGTACACAAACAAGAAACATCAATTTCTTAATTAACCCTTGAGTACATGTACAAACTAGTACATACTCACACAAAATCAGAAAAAGCTTAGCATTTATATAACACATACTATTCAAGTTTCTCCACAATGTCAAGCATGTTCTAAATCAAGAGATATCATAATTCATGTAATCCTCAAGAAAAGTAAAACAAGACACAAAATAAAATATTTTTGTCTTTTTGAAAAATTTTCAATGTTTTTGGATTTTTAAAGAAAAAATAAAAACCAACCTAAAAAAAAAAACAACCAAAAACAGAAACAAAACATGTCCACAATTAAGAATTAAATCAAGGACAAGTTAGCAACACTCGCCTTGGAGAATCTTTTCTCACCCATCTAGCATGAGTCTTCGGCTTTATAGGTGAAAAACTATGAGAAGCAGAGTATATTTGAGGGATTACACCAATCTTCTAAGAAAGACTGAAATCCTGCAAATTCTTTTCACAAGCCAACAAGCTTAGACTTTTCAAAAGCATATGAAACAATTTATTTGGACTTATGGCAGGAGAAATATTATCACATATCCTAGATTGACATACAAAATGCTTAAATTTTAATTTATGACAATTAGGACGAATGTGACCAGAGACACCGCAAAAGTGACAAACAGGAACAAATTTAGGAATATCAGTATTCCTAACAGCAAATTGAGTCTCAGATTTTGGTTTTTGTCTCAACAGAGAACAATTTGGTCTAATATGACCAACAACACTACAAAGATGACAGGTAGGCATAAAAACAGATTTATTAAGTTCTCTAATAGTAGGTTTAGACTTAGGTTTAGAAACTTCAACGTCTACATCAGAACTTTTACCTTTGTCTAACCTAGCAAAATAAGCGTTTTCTTTATTATTCCTCTTGAAAGGAGGGATATAGACTTTCTCAATTTTAGGCTTAAGAGAAACAGAAACACTTCTGTTATCAACAGCAGGCTTGACACTAGTCAAATTTTCAATTTTAGCTTTAGATTCAACTAACTCTTGTTCCAAGCTTTTCATCTTCTCATCTTGAGAGGAAATTTGATTTCTCAAAAATTCATTCTTTTTATTTGACTCATCCAATCTCACAATCAATTCCTTTTTTTCAAGATTAGCCAATTTTAACTCTTCTTTAAATTTCTTAGAAATTTTCAAAGATTTAAATAATTCCTTACGAAGAGTTTCATAGACATGAGCAGAAAGACAATTCAAATTATCCATGATAACAGGGGTCAAGGATCAGCTCTTAGATCAAAAGATCTAAAACAGAAGAGCTACCCGCTTTGATACCACTTGAAAGAAATTTAGACCCCTTAAACCAATCAGATTAACCTAGTTAATTAGCAAAGTGATTAACTTAGTCAATTTATGCAATTTTAGGTTATTACAAACATATAATCATATCAAAGATATAAAGCAATGGAAAAGTAAATAACACAATGATATAATGACTCAGGAAACCAAACGGTAAAAAACTGGGGAGGATTTAACCTAGCTATCCTCAAGGTAAACCTGAATCCACTGTGCGAAAGAATCGAAGTTCATACAAAAGGACTTACAATCTCCCCACTTGACTTTCTGATGTTACCCACCAGTAGAACTTATTGACACGACTATGTGCAAGCTCCGAATCTACGGACTCCTTCTTTTTTGTATTCTCCACAAGATACAAGCACCCATGCTTGTTATTCTTTAAACTCCAATGGCAGCAACCGAGTTGATCATCAAGATGTTGAGGTAATCTCTACCTTGAAAATCCTAAGTTTATGTGAAGGAAAGCTCCTCAAGGATCTCATAAGAGATTCACACAAATCACAAAGTATGAGTAACAATACACTCAAAATAATTCTCAAAAATGTGGCTAGAGTTTTGCCTTTTATACCTAGGGTAAAATTAGAAAACCCAAAATGTTTAATGAGGTAGGGCTGAGTTGGAAAATTCTGCAGAAAAACATTCTACCCAGGTAGGCAAATGACTCATGTTGAAGTTTTATGATTGGATGCTCAACTCCCCATATGAGAAGATTCTCCTTTTTTAATAGTTTGGATAGTCCACTAGTGACCAAGGCTAGTTTTGGTGTGAACTTCCTAATGTAAGAAACTCTTTCCAAGAAGTTCTTAAGTTCCTTGACCATGGTATGCCTCTTTATGGTTGATATTGTTGTTGCCTTGGCTGGATCTATAAGGAGATCGATGTTAGGCAAAGGAAATTTATCATTTGGACGTGTCTTATTTAATTTGAAAGAGTTCACGGCAATAAATCTTCATATTTTCTATAGCTCCACCAGTTGCTTTTTTTTTTTTTTTTTTTTTGTACTGATAACTGACTATTGATTAGGTTAGGCCTCGGGTTCCTTAGGCTAGCCCCCAAGTTCACCTCTTCTAGTTTTTCCTTTGGTAGGATTTATGCTTTCCTTTCCATATCCATAAGTTTCTCCGGGATCTTCAAAAGTAATATATTATCCTTCCTCCTTCTGTCTTTTTTCTGTCCAAGGGATCCCTCAAACCATGGGTATAGTTTTCTTCTTCTGGGATGGGAGCCCTTTAGGATCTTGGAGATGGGATATTTTGACTCATCGTATCCCCAGGTTCCTCCAGGATCTCTTCCTGGGCTATTATGTAAGATGGTGGTTCGAGATTCTTTTGTAGGCTACATTCAAGTCCCGCATGCCTTCATAAGTAAAATTCTGCCTTCCCTCCAGGTTTCTTCTTTTTCTTGGATAGGAGCCCCCCGGGATCCTCGAGATGGGAGCCCCTCGGGATCCTAACAATAGGATATTCTTCTGCTGGAGCCGATTCATCATAGAGTATATTTTCCATAAAGTTTACTTTGTGCTAGATGAAAGGACTAGGATTGGTAATGACTTTTGTGGCCTTTAGAGCTTGTTGTAGGTTTCCTTCAGTGGTTTCTGTATCTCCTCCAAATCTTGTTATTTTCATGCGTGGGCCCATTTGTTGAGCTATAAGAAATGATAGATGTACTGTATAGTTGTTGAGCTTTCAATAATGTTGATTTTTCTGCTGACTTGCAATGTAGTGTTTCTGTTGATCTTCTTCAAAATATATTCAAGGCCCATCGCACAATAGGCTTTAGCCCCTAGGACATGAGGTAGTTGTTGAACCATACTTGATCCACCTTCTCTTGATGTTATTGTGGAACTTCTATCAAAGTTTTTTTTTTTATGCCTTCATTTTTTTTTTATAACCATTTAACTTTGCTGGATCCATGGAGGTACTTCAACTTTGTTGGAACCAAAGAATTGTTCCACTTTGCTAGAATCAGAAAACTATTCCATCAAGGAACAACTTGAAATTTTTTATGGAACCAAAGAACTACTTCATTTTGCTAGAACCATGGTTGGAACCAAGGAACTACTCAACTTCTTTGAAATCAAGGAGCTACTCCATTTTTGTTGGATTCGTGTCTAGACCCAGGGAACTACTCAGTTTTTTTTTTTTTTTTTGGAATCTAGGATCTCATTTGGAATCAAGGATCTCCCAGGCTTTGCTTCCTGGAGTCAAGGATCTCCTAGGCTTTGCTGGAATTGAGGGTGTACTCAGCCTTGTTGAAATAAAGGATCTACTCAGCTTTGTTGGGATTAAGGATCTCCCAAGCTTTGCTTCCTGGAGTCAAGGATTTCCTAGGCTTTGTTGGGATCATGGAACTACTCAAATTTGCCAAATCCATGGGCGGAGCCAAGGAAACTTGTCCATTTTGTTAACCTGTGCCATATGATATTATTATCAAGTTGCTGCAAAATTATTTAGCCCCACAACGTGAGGCGATTGCTTTGCTATGTAATTTACATTTCATCAAGCCTCTTTGATTCGCTTACTTCTCTTCCTTTTAAAAAAAAAAAAAAAATGAAACAATATTATGAATTTTGTTTTAAAGAAAATAAATCAGCCCCCAAATGTGAGGCAATTGCTTTATTGTGTAGCTCATACAATCTTCATTCCATTAATCTTTTTTTTTTTTTTTTTTGCTTACTTCTCCATTTTTTTTTTAGCAATGAGACAATGTTTTGATTGTTAAAATATTATTACATGACCCCTCTTACCCCCTTTTTGTAAAGAGTAGAATCCTCATGAGAAACAAGATTTTGCTTCTTCTAGCTGAGTTCAACATTTATTTTCAACTTTTTGGTTGTACTTTATAGGTTGGCTATACTCTCAAAACACCTTTAGTATAAGTTAAGTTTTATGAGATCAGTGAGTTGCCTTTGGAGATCAATGGTACAAAGTAGTTTCACACCACCAATACCTCATTTAACAAGCATTTTCCAATTTTGGACTTCAAAGTTTAGGACTAAACTAACTGCATAAATGCCAATTAAACTGACCAACTTTCTTCTCATCACTCCCTCCTACCCTTTCTATTGCTCAAGGTGTGGAGTCATCAACAACCAATCCATGCCATGCTTAAAACATTGTGAACTTTTGATCAATGTCAAAACCATTTAGTAACATGGTCTTAACCACCAATAAGCTAAAGTAAAACAAATTTGCAATACCCCACCTCCAACACAAGGTTGAAGAATAAGTTGAGCTAAGCTAAGGGCTTGGCCACTAGAGATTCCAAGTCCTTGCGGGTAGTTATCTTTTATGAATATCTTTAAATGAGGTCCATTTAATTGGAGGATGAGTATGACAACTAAACTTATCTATGATTCTATATTGTGTAGAACAAGTGTCTACTTCTATTATTAAACAATACAATGCTTTTGCTTTCATGCAACATAGTGATAGCTATCCATTTGAAAACCATAGACTTTAGTCCATTATATTCAAAATATAAAATGGAGAAAATAATGATGCATAAAACTTATCTTGTGTTGGAAAGTTCCCCAAAATTCCATATAGAGTCCCTTGGTAGAACATTTGTTGGAGGAACCCGCACTTTTGGGATCTTGATGTTGAATGCACTAAGAGGAACTTTCCTTCCTCTAGGTGTTTCCTAGCTTTGGAGCCATAGTTACGAAGGGACTGCTTTTTTCCCTCTCCTTTTTCCTAGTCCCCAGTGAAGTCGCCAAAATGTGAGAGTGCTTTTTTTCTTAGTACACAGGCCCAAGTAGAGACAAGAATCCTAGGCCCAAATACTTGTTGTTTTGGTGGACTGGGCTTGGTTCACCACAGCTAAATGGGATTGATTACAAACCAAGTTGTGCGCAAGTCACATAAAGCTCCTCAAGATGAAAAATACAATTCCTCCTAAGCAATAAAATACCATTATAAGTGTTTTAGTCTCGTAAAATTACCATTTACTCTTATGAAAAGTAAAATAAGTGTTCATAATATTCACAATGAGAAGGAGATTGAAATAGAGTATTTAAGGCTTATTTTTTATTGTATAAACATTTAAAAGAGTTCCTTCACTTGGTACCCCAGGGTGTACTATCGTGGGATCCCAAGCATACTGTCATGGGATCCCAGGGCGTACTAGGCCTGTAAGAATCCAGAATGCTGGTTCTCTAAACTATATTATCTTTTTCCATGTTTATTATACAATAGAGCTTTGTCATTTCCCTTTACCTCTATGGGTTCTACATAAAAACACACTATACAATACACATATCTTTAAATAATTGTTAGTTCTCCTGGCCCCAATTCTCACAGACTTAGTGCTTTTGCACAAGACTTGTGGGATTAAGCACTCAAGTTCGAGTGGCTTTGGTTGGGCTTTGCCTTCGAAGATAGTTAGGTGAGAAGGATTTTAGCAAGAAACGGTAAAGGAAGACAATGTAATAAAGAAATACACGAAATAATTGTTAGAGATCCTCAAATCAATATTAGGTATTGCATTATTTTTCTTGATTGTGGATTACAGTGTGCTCACTAAGACATGATACAAGGTTCAAATTAACTCAAAAATTGCAAACTTTGATGGCTATTCAAACCTTTAAGACTTGCAAAGTTTGAATCCTTTCGAATCCAAGTATGTGCTATAGTGGCTATTTTATGGGATACCGGGAGACAGTCCTCTGATTTTCTTTGGATTTTACAGAGTTCTTTCTATGGCTCTATTGTGATATCTTTTCCCAGATCCAAATGGTGATGAATGAATATCCCTCAGCATGGGTTTTCTCTTCCTTTTATAGTGTGACTCTAGGGCTCTGGGTTACCAGCAATTTCTCTCTTTTGCCCCTCAGAGCTCGTACTGTGTCAGTTACCCAGGGGCTGGTCCTTTCCTTTTTTGCTCATAATTTCTTCCTTTTGGTTTGACCAAGCTGAAAGCCCTTAGTTAACGTTCTATTCCAAGGTCCCCTCAGGTTGTTGATCCTAGCTATTTTGGCCCTCTTCAATTTTTCAGCTTTTGGCTGCCTTCCGTCCTTGTCATTTTTCCCAAACAATCGGAATCTTTTACTGCTGGGTTGAAAGCTCCTCCCCAGCTACTTCTACTTATGGTTTTCTCATTCTTGGTTCCTTGAGGTGCAGCTCCTTTGTTCATGAATGTTTGCTTTACACGTTCTGATGCATGACTGGGCGCTTGAGACCTGTTTGTCCTTCATCCTTTATGCTTTAAGTTGTTTCAATCTTACTTAGAGCATGTTGTGCATCCCGAGGATCCCGAGCCTCTGGCAGCCTCTGGGGATCCTGGCCCAGTTCTTTCACTGGAATTTGCTGGACTTTTTAATGGCATTTTTTGCTGGAAATCTGAACATACATAGGGCCTTGATGTCGATTCTTCTTGCTGCACGAATTGGGCCTTCTTTATTTTTTATGGAATGGGCTTTGTTGTGAAATTTTGGACCTCAACAATGAGTATGACCAACAACAGTGATTATGAATTTATGACAACTTGCATGTAATGAATAATGCAGCACACATAAGGTTGACAATTACATTTATAACCAGAATTTTACGTGATATATCTAGACAACAATAGAGAGGAAAACAAACAATAATATGAATTCCATACATAATAAGTTGGCTCTTTCGACAATGAATTGGCTTTTGCGGTTTTGCCACAAATGATTCTAATGACAAAGAAAAGCTGGGCCAGGGAAGATTTGACGCCGTTTATAAGGGACTTTTTAAGGGACTCAAACAATTTATAGCTGTTAAGAGGGTGGTAAAAGGGTCAAAGCAAGGCATAAAGGAGTACACATAACAAGTAAAAATCTTCAGTCAATTCAGACATAAGAATTTGGTGTAACTCATGGCCAGTACCACAAAAGAAAAAAAACTCTCTCGTTTATGATTTCATGTTCAATGGAAGCTTAGATTCGCATCTTTTTCAAGAAAGTGTATTGATATGGAAAATGAGGTACAAAGTTGCTGAAGGCTTGGTGTCATCTTTGCTTTACGTGCAAGAAGAATGGGAACAAAGCATGTTGCATAGGAACATAAAATTGAGCAACATTAGACTAGATTCAAATTTTAATGATAAAGTTGGGGATTTTGGGCTAGCTAGGCTTGTGGACCATGCCAAAGGGTCAACAACCACTGATTTGGTAGGCACCAAGGGTTATATAACTCTTGAATATTTCACAACTAGTAAGGCTACCAAGGAATCAAATGTATAGTTTTTGACTTTTTGCATTTGAGATTCACCTTTGGATGAAGAGCATTCAATCACATGGCCAAAGAAGATCATTAGGTGGTCATAGACATGTGGGTTTGAGAGCTCCATTGAAGAGGAGAGGAAGTTGAAGTAGCTAACCAAAGGTTAGGCGAAAATTTTGATGAGCAACAAATGGAGCACTTGATTCTAGTTGGGCTTTGGTGTGCTCGTTCTGATTACAACCTCAGGCCTTCAATAAGGCAAGCAATTCAATTCCTTAATTTTGAAGATCCATTGCCCCTTCTCCCTCCAGATATGCTTGTACCAACAGGGAATTGACCTGTATTTTCGCTTTCAATGTTTGGTGATTCTATTGATTCATGGGGATGACAAGTCCAATCTTCAAGACCCTTTTTTTTTTTTTGCTAGAATTAGACTTCAAACTTAATTATGAGCACGTTAATTGACATAGGCCTTGTATTGAATATTATAAATTACTAGTCTGTAACCTACAATGCACAAAAACGTTTATAAAATTAAAGGTTGTACAAATAGTCACTCTTAACTCAAACTTATTTTTTCCCATCCCTAGGTGTGCCGAAATGGACCAAAGTAGACTGAAATGGACCAAAGTAGATAAATTGACTGAAGTAAATCAAATGAACCGAACTAGACTGAATAAACCAAAGTAGACTGAATGAACCAAAATATTACGCTGATGTGGCTCAACAGAAGTGTAGCAGCAATATGATATTGTTATTACTAGTCGCAGCCATATGTGATGCGTGGGAATATATAACTACGTTATAATGAGATATAATATATAAAAAAAGTAGCAATTGCTTCAAGTATTGTTTTTTAAAAAGACTTTTTCAAGTGTTTTTTTTTTCTTTTTATCTCTAAAAATATATAATTCTATTATTTTTATTCAGTTTGATTTTTTGTTTTTGTTTTTGAGGCAATCAATATCCTTCTAACTTTTGTTATGGTGTGTTGTATTTGCCTAATATACAACTAAACTTTATAAGATTCAAATTTATTAAATGAATTTCTCATCTCTAAGGAATGAGGAGATTATCATGATAATCAAAACTTATCACAAAGTTACAATGTTATCTTTTTTACAATAATTTATTACTCAAAAAATTGGTATGCAAATTCAAATTCATAGTCATATAGATTGTATTTTGATATGAACTCAAATTCCTATTTCCATTAAAACTAAGTGTTATCCAAAATCCAACTAAAACTGTAAGAGGGAAAGAGAAGATTTTGTGATGGGGAATTTAAAAACACAACACCAAAACACAAATAAAATAAAATAAACATTCGACCTATATTAGAGTTATAAGAAAGAAATTCTACCAAAAGAAAGTAAAAAAAAGGAGAGAGAGAGAGAGTGATCACATTTTTTTTTTTTTTGGGTGGAAAAATATGTATAAAATAGGAGAAATAATTCCAAATTTATACAAAATAAGATGGGAAGATGAAGTAAGAAAGAGGAAAAATGATAAAGGAAGTGTAACGGTAAAGTAGAGAATAGTGTGGAAATAAAGAGGTAAAGAGGGAGGGAAAATATTAAAGGAAGTTTATTAGTAAATGTGGACTAATAGGGAGAAGAAGATATATATATATATATATATATAGAGAGAGAGAGAGAGAGAGAGAGAGAGAGAGAGAGAGAGAGATGGGTTCAAGTTATACCTGGTGTAACTCTTGTAACGTTACACATTTCTTACACCGTAGATTTGTAAGTGATCTAACGGCTAAAAAAATATCATTAAATGCTATTACTTTCTATCTCATTTATAATTAATACTAGTATTTTCTCTCACTCCTTATTTACTATTTTTTGCTTGATTAAAGGGCACACTGCCATTTTTAACAACTTGCATTTATATACTTGAAAAAAAAAAATATACAAAAAAATTATGAATAAATAAAAATTAAAAAAAGGAAGAAGAAGAAGAGAACATGATAAAGACGAAGAAGGCAGAGATTTGCATAAAGGCTGTGCGTTTGTGAATTGTGAAGACACTTTTTTTTTTTATAACCATTGAGAAGATACCTATAATTTAATTACATTTGGGCTTCTAATCAACAATCAATTTTCTAGTGTACATCAACTCCAAATATGGAGGAAATACTTTTGAAACTTCAAATGCATTTTATTCGTTTTGGCATGATCGTCACCACTTTTGTTACTTCAAAACGTATTTAACATTTAATTGGACTATACATAAACAAGCGGTTGAATCATTTTACCATTCTTGCACATGTAAGGTGCTATAGGTCCAGTCAAGAAATTCTCTAGCCTCATGGGAAAAAGACATGTTTCAAAGAAAATTGAGAATAGGCACTTGTGCAAGGTTAGGGATGAATTAATTAGGAGAGAGAAAGAAAGTAAAAAATAATATAATATATTATTCTCTCAAATTAATTAGGTTAGCTAATATAGAAAGCAATTAATTTTAAAGATGACATTGATTATAGTGATTTTCTAACCATTAGATTTTTTAGAAATCTACGGTCTAAAAAAGTTGTATATATGTGTGTGTGTGTGTGTGTGTGTGTGTGTGTGTGTGTGTGTGTGTGTATTGGGTGAGAATTGAGAGAAGAAAAGTTTAGAAAGAGAAAGAAGAAAATGATGGCACTTCATACTTTAATATATATTTAACAAAATTATGGAAATAAAATTATGATATAGCCACTAATGTGGCTTAACAAAAGCGCTATAATATATACACACACCCACACATATAGTTAAAAATATAAATGTGCACACCTAATCCAAGTCACTAAATCACTTATTGTGGGAACATTTTAATATTAATAAATTAAAATTGATTTATATTCAACATAAATGTAAAGATGTGGGAGTTAATATGGAAGAAGAAAAGATAGTGAAAATGTTTAATCTCACATTGAAAAGAAGAGAGACTATTTTATTCTTTTTAATTGTGGTGATTAATGGGCTAATATGAATTGATTTAGATATTGAGTTAAATACGTGCGCAAGGGGGAGGTGAAGGGAGGAGGTGATTGTCACGCCTCAATCCAAATAGTGTTGTATAATTTCTCTCTTCAAATTAATTTTTTGAAGAAGATATTTTTTTTTCCTTCCCTTCGTGGACTAGTGCAGGGGTGGCTCCGTGTTATTATATATAATATTTTTGAAATAAATCCGAACACATCAAAATTAATGTTGTGAACAGAGCAAAAATACTACTAAAAATGGAACCTTACGTGATCTCAAGAAATCTGGTGGCTCTGGATTGCCCAAGTTCGAACTCCAAAGCTAGGCACTACAAAAAATCGATATTAAAAGGGCTCAAGCATATTCATGATTGTGGTTACATAAACTTCGATATGATGGCTAATAACTTGTTGCTTGTCAACAATACTAGTGAAAATTTGTGGCAAAGATCGGGGATTTAGGGTGGGCTAAGAGGTGAGGGTAGTTGGATTATTACTTGAGAGACACGGAATTGTGTAAGGCACCTAAAAATGTGATTGAGAATGCGCTAGACCAGAGACCTAATATTTGGGATTTGGGTTGTGTGGTGTGTGAAATGCTTACTAGAAAATCTCCTTGGATAGAGTGGAAGAGTTGTATACAGAGGATCTTTTGTGTATTATGGGTAATGAGCTGTGAAGAGTATAAAATTAGGGATGAGGAATCCATTTAAACAGACCTGACGGTACTAGATTAGTGGACGGTTAGTGTTTCTACATGGACGGATCCAAGATACACGGACACGAGGTGGACGGGTCTCAAGGCCACGTGATATCCACATGACTTAAATGGCCTCCAAGGAATCCTAAATAGAAACAACTTGCATCCCACGATTAACCCTAGTCAATAGAATCCCAACGTGAAAAAAATCCCAACATGAGAAGGATCCTATAATATACTCGCATTTATGATGATCTTTTCCCGTAAAGAAACACCTTCTTACGCAACAAACGGAGGTCGATTCTACACTACTATAAAAACCCAAGGCCCTCAAAAAATAAGGTACGCATAATTCATGCCAGCTCTGGCACTCTAGAGTTGTGAAAAAGTTCTCTAACTTAACCATCAGAGGGTTTTGGTCAGTACCACACCGGTACTCTCCTAAGGTCTACTTGTTTTGTGTTGTGTAGGTGTTGTTTTGAGTGCGTGAGGACTGTGTGGCTAACTGACAATTTTCGGCATCATCAGTTGGCGCCGCCTGTGGGAATCGTAGGAGATAGGCCATATTACTTCCCGGACAAAAAGTTGCATGGTACATACTCGTTTGATGTTAACAACAACTAACAATCAGGGTGACAAACTGCGTACCACTACCCTAGAGAGACAAGTTCAAACCCTCGCCACAGTAGTGGAACGCCTCACCAAGTAGAATCATGACGTGGAAGAGCAGCTATGCCAAAAGAACGCAGCATTTAACACCCAAAAGGAGGACCAGGAAGGAACTAGCGCTGAAAGAAGGAATCAAGAGGGGTCGGAAGGCAGCAACACCCTAAGCAGACAAGAGCAATAGGATACTAGCCGTCTATCCACCATAGATATGACTCCCCCTCACATAGTCGCGAAGATGCAGATGATGGAGGAACGGATCGACTTCATGATGAATACCCTTAGAGGATGGGTGTTTAGTGACCTCAATGACTTGGTCCATCAAACCGATTCACCAATTACCACATCTGTCACGTCGTTCCTCCTACCACCAAAGTTCCGTATGCCTCAGGTGGAAAGCTACGAAGGATCTAAAGACCCCTTAAATCACTTAGAGTCCTTCAAGACTTTGATGCACCTATAAGGAATGGCGGACGAGATTATGTGCAGGGCCTTCCCCACTATGCTGAAGGGCCCCGCAAGAATCTGGTTCTGTAGGTTGACGCCTAATTCCATTGGTACATTTAAGGAGTTGAGCACCCAGTTTGTTTCACACTTTATTGGGGGGCACATGTATAAGAAATCCACTGCATACCTAATAAGTATTAAGCAACAAGAGGATGAGACGCTGAGATCTTACATAACCTACTTTAATAAGGAGACGCTTTCAATCGATGAAGTTGACGACAAGATACTCGTTGCCGCATTCACGAATGGGCTATGGAAGGATAAGTTTTTATTTTCCTTATATAAGAATGACCCAAAAACCATGTCGGATATATTCTACAGGGCAACTAAATACATGAACGCAGAAGACACCCTACTGGCTCATGAAGAGAAGCCCAAAAAGAGAGAAAGGCAAGAGAAATCACGGCAGGACAAGGGGCAAAAGATGGCCAGGATAGGAGATAGAAGGGAAGATAGACACCCCAAGCCTCCAACCGAAAGATTCACAAGTTTCACCCCTCTAAACACCCCAATTGGTCAAGTCCTGATGTAGATCAAGGACGAAGGGGCCCTAACATTCCCCAACAAGTTAAAAGGAGACCTCAGTAAGAGGTCTAGAGACAAGTACTACCGTTTCCACTGTGATCACGACTACAACACATTTGAATGCTTTGACTTGAAGCAATATATAAAACTCTCATCATACAAGGGAAGTTGCAGAGGTTCATCGGTAAGGAATGGACAAAACAGCCCAAAGGACAGCCCGCCTGAAGAGAAAAAAAACGCCCTAGGCCACCATTGGGAGACATAAAGATGATTATAGGGGGCAGCACGGCTTCCAATTCTTCCAAGAAGGCACACAAGACCTACCTACGGATGGTTCAGAACGTCCAGCTGATGGGGTACATCCTAAAGATGGCACAAATCGACAACCCTATAATTGGGTTCATGGAAGAAGATACTCGACGTCTTCATCACCCACACGATGATACACTTGTAGTCAATATACGTGTAGGGGATTACAACACCTACCGAGTCCTTGTGGACAACGGGAGCTCTGTCGATATCCTGTACTATATGGAATTCCAATAGATGAGAATAGGGAGAGAACGATTGATTCCAACCAACGCACCACTCATAGGATTTGGAGGAATAAGGGTGCATCCCTTATGAGCGATCACCTTGCCAGAAACAGTCGGAGATTACCCTCAGCAGATCATCAAGGATGTCACATTCCTAGTTGTAGATTGTTCATCTACATACAACACCATATTAGGTCGTCCTACTTTGAATTCATGGAAGGCTGTGGCCTCAACCTATCATTTGATGATCAAGTTTCCCACTGAGTATTGAGTAGGAGAAGTAAGAGGGGATCAAGTGGTAGCATGCAAATGCTACATTGCCATGTTAGAGATGGACAATCTTTTGCAAACTGTATGCATAGAAGAATAGTGGACGGTAGCAGAATCGGTGGAAGGGTTAGAAGAAGTACTCCTTGATGATTCTAGGCCTGAACGAACAACGAGGGTAGGTACTTTGGCCAGCCAGCCAGTGCGTCAAGCACTCACGATGATCATAGTCCACAAGTTGAATGTATCACCCTCGTTCTCTCTCGTCTGGCAGAAAAATGAGTGTTTGCACAGGAACGGGACAAAGCCATAGTTGAGGAGGTTCAAAAATTACAAGAAGCAGGCTTTATACAAGAAGTGTACTACCTCAACTAGCTAGCGAATGTAGTGATGGTTAAGAAAGCCAATGGAAAGTGGAGGATGTATATAGATTTCACGAACCTAAATAGGGCCTACCCCAAGGATAGCTATCCTCTCTCGCGGATTGACACCTTGGTAGACTCAACTGTAAGACACCAGCTGCTAATCTTCATGGACGCGTTCTTTGGTTACAACCAGATTAAACTGAATCAGGCTGATCAGGAGAAGACCTCATTTGTCACCCGCCAGGGGCTCTTTTGCTACAAAATGATGCCATTCGGACTCAAGTACGCGGGTGCCACGTACCAAAGGCTGATGAACAGGATGTTTGTGCATTAGATTGGAAGGAATGTGCAAGTTTACATGGACGACATGCTAGCAAAAAGCATACGGGAGGACGACCACTTAAGCGACCTCCAAGAGAACTTTGACACCTTGCGGCCGTACAACTTGAAACTAAATCCAAACAAGTGTGTGTTCGGGGTAACGATAGGAAAGTTCCTGGGATTCATGGTATCCCAAAGGGGTATTGAGGTCAATCTGGAAAAGATACATGCCATAATGGAGTTAACTCTGCCAAAGACGATCAAGGAAGTACAGAGCCTAAATAGTAAGATAGCTGCATTAAACAGGTTTGTCTCAAGAGCAACAGATAAATGCCTACCTTTCTTCCACATATTGAGTAAGTCGTTTGAATGGACGACCGAGTGCCAGCAAGTATTTGAAGATCTGAAGGCATATCTTTCTTCTCTGCCATTATTAAGCCATCTAAGCTAGGGGAAGAACTATTCCCATACCTTACTGTCTCCTCGGCCGTTGTCAGCGCGACTTTGGTCAGAGAAGAGGATAGGGTGCAGAAGCCTTATGCTTCACGAGCTAAGCACTCTGAGGAGTGGAAGAGAGATATCCTCAAATGGAAAAGCTCGCTTTCACATTAGTAATTGCGGTACGAGAGCTGAAGCCGTATTTCCAGGCGCACATTGTGATTGTCCTGATGGATAAGCCCATGCATAGAGCTATGAGTAGCCTTGAAGTTGCAGGATGGATGGCATTATTGGTAGTCAAGTTAAGTGAATTTGACATACAATATCGACCGCATATAGCTATAAAGGGGTAAGTAGTAGCTGACTTCATCACAGAATTCACTCTTGTGGAAGGCCAAAGGGAAGAAGAGACCTCACTGTAGAGCATCCACACAGACTGATCCTCTAATAAGCAAGCAGGTGGAGTTGGTGTGGTACTCCACAACCCGAAAGGAGATAAGATTTAATGCATGGTCCGTCTAGATTTCCCTACAACCAATAATGAAGCAGAGTAAGAAGCCTTGATAGCAGGGTTAGATCTCGCCAAGGCAATAAGAGCTGAAAATTTGGTTTTATACTACGATTCCCAAGTAGTAACTAGTCAAGTTAATGGTGACTATGAATACAAGAATGAACGGATGAAGAAGTATCTCGAGCAGCTGAAGGGTTGAGTTAGCAACCTCCAAGTAAAGTTTTTTCAAATCCCAAGGGAGGAGAATAAGCACGCCGACTGAATTTCCAAAGCTGCTTCAACGGAGAACATGCTTGTCCCCAGTCAGGTATTGTCCTTCATTCAAATCTCATCATTAATAGACAATACCAATGTGCAGGAGATAGGTTCTGAGAACTATTGGATGACACCAATAGCCTCTTACCTGAAGGATGGCATGCTACCTTATGACAAGAAGGCTGCAAGGAAGTTGAAGGTTCAAGTAGCTCGCTTTATTTTGATAAAAGATGTTCTATATAAGAAGGGCTTCTCTCAACTGTACCTGAGGAGGCAGACTATGCCATGAGAGAAGTCCACGAAAGAATCTGTGGAAATCACTTTGGATCAAGGTCGTTAAATTAGTCTAGGCGGGGTACTACTGGCCAACCATACAGAAAGATGCCTACGCATATGTCAAAGCTTGCGACAAGTGTCAAAGATTTGGCAACCTCATCAGGAAACCAACAGAGGAGCTCACCCCAATGATGGCCTTATGGTCGTTCACTCAATGGGGGATGGATATCATGAGCCCCTTCCTAACAGTGGTCAAATAGTTGAAGTTCCTGGTAGTTGGCATTGACTATTTCACTAAATGGGTAGAAGCAAAAGCCCTGGCCACCATCATGAAGAAGAATGTGCGTAACTTTGTATGGAAGAACATTATTTGTAGGTACGGAATACCTAGAATGCTTGTCTCGGACAACAAAAAGCAGTTCGACAATGATGCGTTCAGAGACTTTTGCTCATAACTAGGGATCAAGAACCACTACTTATCACCCGCCCATCCTCAAGCCAATGGACAAGTTGAGGCCATGAACCAATCCTTACTCAAAATCATCAAGACTCGGCTTAAGGGGGCAAAGGGTATACGGCTGGACGAACTACCAAATGTTTTGTGGGTGTACAGGTCAACAGTGAGAACGCCTACTGTGGAAACCCTGTTTCAACTAGCATACGGAAGTGAGACAGTCATCCTAGCTGAAGTGGGACTTACAAGCTACAGGATAGGGAACCATGATGAAAGTGAGAATGATGAAGCTATGCGCTTGCAGCTTGATCCGGTGGACGAAGTAAGAGCAACAGTTGAGCAGAGGTTAGCACGGTACCAGAATCTCATTGCCAAGCACTACAACTTATGGTCAGACACAGGACTTCCAGGTTGGAGATCTTGTCCTGAGAAAGGTGATGGGCACCATAAAAGAATCCTTTTAAGGGAAGCTAGGACCTAACTGGGAAGGACCATACAGAGTTGCACCATGGCATATGAAAGAGACCTACCACCTAGAGACACTAGACGAACAAAATCACCAATGGAATACAGAGCACCTAAAGAAGTACTATCAGTAGACGAGTGACGACACTCCTCATTCCCAGTCTATTTTCTTTTAGTTTAATATTTATTATCTACAATTTGTTTTAAGCCCAAGGGCAGTTTTTTTTTTTTCTTCTTTTAAGAACAATTTTTATGCATGAATTACCATAATAATAAGAGGAGTTATTCAGAAATGCCACATGTTTATATCTACATTCCTACAATATCAAGTCCATAAAGTGGATGGGTCTCACTCCTAAAGGATGACTAATGATAAGTCGATAAAGTGGACGGATTCAAGTTATTAAGTCCAAGTGGATGGGCTCATCCTAAAGGGGTGATTTAAAATATTATGTCCAAGTGGATAAGCTCATCCTAAATGGGTGATTTGAAATATTAAGTCCAAATGGATGGGCTCATCCCAAAGGGGTGATTCGAAGTGTTAAAGTGGACGGGTTCATCCCAAAGGGGGTGATTTGTAATTGTAAAGTTCACACAATGGACGAGTTCATCCCAAATGGGGTGATTTAAAATGTCAAGTCCAAAAAGGACGGACTCATCCCAAAGGGATGATTCAAGATATTAAGTCCACATAGTGGACAGGCTCACCCCAACAGGTGACTCAAAATGTTAAATCCACACAGTGGATGGGGTCATCCCAAAGGGTGGTTTGAATTCTTAAAGTTCGCACAGTAGGAGTAAGTTGAAATATAAAGTTCACTAGGTGGATAAGTTCATGGTAAAAGGATAACCCCTATTTTTTGCACAAAGTGGACGGGTTACCACTGAAAAGTCCATAAAATGGACGGATAACTCATATTCATCAAAAAGGTCGGATTCATTACAAGAATTCATTTGCAAACATTAAAATCCCAAATAGACGGATGTGTTGCGAAAAGAATGTAACTGAAAGAATATAAAAATAAAAAGGAAATGTCTACATGAAAAGTCTAGGAGAGGCAACAGATAACTAAATTTAATAAATAAAAAGCCACAAATGGGCAAGTGTTTCGAATTTAAGAGTAGACAGAAGAAATACAACTTAATCAAAAAATACAATTTACAAGAAAAAGGAAAAAACTACTGTTGGACTGGGGGGGGGGGGGGGGTTTGTTCATCCTCTTTTCCATAATCTATATGTCTTCAGGTTGACTGGCACCACCTCGAGATTGGATCTAGCCTTCAATAGGAGCAGACTCACCGTTACCACGAGGATGGTCAGCAAGGGCATCGTTAGCAAATAGCTCATCAGTGTTCTTGGAGTTGACAGTTTGAGCTGGGGTCTGGGCCGAGGACTCAATAGAAGCATGAGATAAGTCCAGGTATGGAAAATAAGTTTTGATTTGATGGAGGCAGTTATCAAAGCCATCAGCGTAAGCCTTCGAGCTTTGCCAGAAGAGCGTCAGAATCACGATACTCCGTATCGCATCTTCCTTCACTTGACAGAGCCTGTCCTTGGCATCACTGATCTCTCTTTCCTTATCTTCAAGGACTTGCCTCAACATCTCCGTCTGCTTCTCCAGCTCACCCTTTCTTGCTCTGTGCAAGCAAGCTTCTTCTCCTAAACCGTCTTCCAGGCCTTTAGCTCAGCTGCTCATCCTTTATTAACCTCGGCTACATCCTGATACGGTCCAGCACCATCTTGTGGTTTAGGCAATGACCCTTCAACCCTTTCATCATTAGCATCGCCTGGAAACAAAAGATGGGTTAGTAACCAGGCAAGTTAAAGGAAAGAAAGAGAAAAGGGACAGACATAGTTACTTGTGCTATGCTAAAAAGCCTTGTCTCCCCATGGCTTCAGTTGCATGGTTGCTTAGGTCCTCATAGTCGTCAGCTATGATGATAGACGAGAGCTACTCCAGCACATACTTGGAATCCTCAAGGAGGAGGATGGGTGGTTTTTCAGTGATAGGGACAGGGCCCATTATGAGTCCCTTGCCTTTTTCTTGACAATTGGAGTGACCGTCTTCTTGGTCTCAGCCTTTAACCCTATGACGGACTTGGGGACAACTTTAGGCTTTTTTGGAAGATAGTTAGTCTTCTCCAACGACTTCCTCTTGGTAGATGGATTGACCGGACTCATCCTTTAGGGGGTTGACTCCTCTCTTGTTTTTTTCTTCGCAACAACTTATTGCTTGATGTAGGCCCTTCTCTTGCTATCTTCCATTTCTACACAAAGGTGGATGGATATCAGGAGTTAGATATGTAAAAACAAAGAAAAGAAACCAAAGTGTTAGGCAACGGACTTACGTTGACGAACTTGATGATCATATCGATAAGCAGCTACTGTGGGTTCTGGTCCATCACAATACCAGTACAGAGTGTCTAAGTTGACTAACTTAGCCCACGTCCTTTTTGACAACTGGGTTTTGTTGAATTTTTTTCCAAAAAGCTCCACTATTCAAGTGAGACTTGTGGACAGTCCCAGGCTGCAAAAGGAGACGATTAAAGAAAAAAGTAAAATCTGAAACAATTAAGAACTAAATGTGGACGGATGCATACCAGATGGGGGCATTATACCCCATGCTTGTCGATGGGCATAAACTCTTGGTCACCAGGGTGACACATCCACTCATAACATTCCATAAAAAATAGCAACTCTTCCAGCTCCTATTGGAGCGAGGGTATCACACACGAGCATTAGCAACAGGCTCCTAGGCATAAACTATACATGCCCTTGGACTGAACGATCTCAGTCAGACGGTAACAATGAAAAAAATTCTTCCATTGTCAACCTACGTGCCCCGTCGAACATGGCCTCATACAAGACCTCCACTCCAAGAAAAACCCTTCAGGCGTTTGGGGCAATTTGGGTGACAGCAACCCTAATTGTTGAAGGAGGCAACGGTGGAGAGCGCTTAGGGGGAATCTGAGCCATGCTTTCAACATTTGCTCATAGATTTCGATGCCTTTGACACCCTTGTAGTAACACTTATCTGATTTGTAAGGAAGATGAAAGGGGTATGTGTTCGGGTATTTGGTACTTCTCCCAAGCATTTTGAAGTGCGACTCTTTGATGGTAGAAATGAAATCGTTGACTATCCACAAAGGAAGTATTATAAACTCCCTAAGTTCATCAGAACCTATGACGGATTGGATTGGGGGTTCAGCACAAATTAGGCCGTCAGTAGAATCACCCTCTGACCTATCCGTGTCCAAATCCTTATCCTTGTGGAAGGTGAGGTGGTCAATAGATTCCTTTCTTCACCTGAGGTGCCAGGGTCATTTTGACCTGATGGGAACACCTTATCATAGCTCGCCCTTCGCGGACATACGATTGGTTACTTGATGTACTAGACATCTATCACCTACACGTGACGGGTAAACCCTAAGACACTGACGGATCTACATAGACAACGAGTGTGCAAAGTCTAAAAAATGATAAGAATTCAATAGTAGGTGAAGAGTACTTACCAGTTGAAGATGAGCACTAGGAAAGGAGTAGATGACGAATGCACCCGGTAGACGGTATGCTTGTTTATCAAAGGTGATGGTAGCGCTCTGATCGTAAATTTGCTGCAGAAAGTAAAGAATGAGAGGTGAAGAAGTAGGTTTATATAGAGGGAACGGCACGGAAGACAAAGGGACGCTTCGTTCCAGAGACTAACAACTGAAGAAAGGCATATGCCCTACGACATTAATGACTCTAGGCTAGCCTGTCAATCTATGTACATTTCATAGGAGACAAGTCGAACTGTCACTCCACAGGTCCGTTCAGTGGAGGTGATGGATCCATGGAGTAAGGGGGCAACTGAAGAGTATAAAATTAGGGATGATGGATCCATTTAAACAGACCTAGACGGTACTAGATTAGTGGACGGTTAGTGTTTCTACATGGATGGATCCAAGATAACGAGACACGAGGTGGATGGGTCTCAAGGCACGTGGATCCACATGACTTAAATGGCCTCTAAGGAATCCTAAATGAGAAACAACTTGCGATCCCACGATTAACCCTATTAATAGAATCCCAATCGTGAAAAAAATCCCAACATGAGAAGGATCCTATAATATACTCGCATTTATGATGATCTTTTCCCGTAAGAGAAACACCTTCTTACGCAAAAACGGATGGTCGATTCTACACTACTATAAACCCAAGGCTCTCAGAAAAATAAGTGTAGCATAATTCATGCCAGCTTCTGGCACTCTAGAGTTGTGAAAAAGTTCTCTAACTTAACATCGGAGGGTTTTGGCTGGTACCACACCGGTACTCTCTCTAAGGTCTCTTGTTTTGTGTTGTAGTAGGTGTTGTTTTGAGTGCGTGAGGACTGTGTGCTAACTGACGAATTTTCGGCATCATCAAGCTATGAATCGCCAAAAATTCTAATAGGGAGTTGAAGGGAAGTGAGGGATTTCTTGAAAATGGATCATCCTTTCTGGTTGATGTGGATGTACCTAAACTACCTGCTGTGACTATTTCTTCTTGGACAGAGGCTAATCTTGACCTTAATGACTTTCCTTTTGACTTTAATGATTCTCCTTACCCAGATGATGATGATTTTGAAGTCTTGTTCGTGTTTGGAAGATGATGAAGATTTTGGAGAAGGGTTCCTTGTGAGCTCAGATGACAAAGCTTCTATTGTAGGTCGAAAAAGGAAAAGGGTTGCATTTGATGATGACCATAAATTTAGGATAGCAGCACAGTTTAAATTGATGTTTCCTGCTTCAGCCCTTCCTGTTGGAGCTTAATTGTATATTGTTACGGAGTTTGATAGATCTAGAGTAGAGTAGTCCTTATATGCCATAGGTAGTAGACATTCAATTATATTTATTCTTGATTAAAATAATGTACTTATTTTTTAAATATAATCCAATCATCAGCACCCAATTTTTTCAAAAACAAGGCTTGATTTTTTCCACTTTTATGTATGTTTGCGTTTCACTTTGTATTTTGTGTTATTGTTTGAGTCCTGATAGTTGAGAGAATCTGTATAATTTGCTAGTTTTACCTAATTTTGGATAGCAACAATTCCAAAAACTGCAGCCTTGTATGATATATAGATTAAGACCTCTGCTGTGATTTGCTGTTTCAGTAACTTAGGACTCCACACATATATTAAAACAAAAAAACAAACAAACAAGAGAGGAGGAATTCTAGAGAATTATCTGGTAGGAGTTGATAATATAATAGGAGATCAATTGATGCTTCATCTCACTGCATCTTTTTGTTCCACTAGTTTACTTATCCCACAAGATGAAATTTCCAATTTGGAATTATACAATTTGATAACATTATATAGGAGTGGATAGATTGGGAATGTGATCATGTATATTTCTGTTTTTATAAACGGAAAGAGAAGAAGACTTAGGGAAGCAGAGTTGAACAATTGCAGCTAGGATCTTTTTCATTATGTTACTGAACAACAACAGGGAGTATATTGTAACCTTCGTTAAATCATTTATATTGGAATAAGGCATTGCTGAGTTGCCTAGCAAAAAAAGGCGTTGCTGAGTTGTGTTTTCTTGATTCAGAAAAATGTTGCTCCCATTGACTTTGAAATTAACAATTACTATAAAATTTCATAAGCATGTCTCTTCTCTTTCTCACAATAATTATTGAACTTTTTTCAATTTTGTTAAACTTAAATATGAATCTCCAAGTATTTGCAGCAATCTGTTTCTTCCAACATTATCTATTGATTTACTGGCATTGAACTGTGATGGTATCTATTTAAAAAGGGATAAAAATGAACCGCAAGAAGGGGAAGAGAGAGAGAGAGAGATACAAAGAACTGAGGCAATACGTCGTAGAAGTATGGCTCTTGGCATCAATTCAAAACAATTTAAGATTATTAGTTCACTGGGAAGCCCATTTTTTGGTTCTAGACTTGTCATAGGTGAAAAGCAGGATCAATTATGCCTTCAAATGGATGCTCTCAGTTAATCAAATACGTAACTGATTCTCCACCAAATTCTACACCTGAGGTGTTGATCCCCAGACCTCTGCACTAAAACAAATAGCTTATTAGATTAAAAAAGGATCTACCGCCCTTCACACCTTCCAAGTTCGATGTTATGGCTTTTCAGCTGTTTCTGCAAGCTTATCTGGCCAAACTGTCATCTGTTCACCATTTTATACTTACAGCCTTAAGAACTAGAATGCCAGTGTCTCCAGAAATGTCCTTGTGTAGATGTATTTGATCCAAAGCCAAACTCGAAAACTTGAAAACCTGTACAGTAATTTTTATCCTGATAAACAGGACACAATGGATTGTGATAATGAAGATACGAGCTACATTGACTAGGGTATTCACGTAATAGACCTTATGCAGTTGGTATTGAAGCTAAGAAGAACATAGCTTTATATATTGTTGTTATCATTGGCAGTTGGAATTAAGACTTAGAAGTGCTAGCTTGAGTATTTTCATTGACATTGTTATTGTGGTGTATCTTGTGTATGTGACATTGCTTGAATGCAGCTTACAATCTACATTGGTTATGCAAAAGACTTCAAAAAATTTTACAATAAATGAGGGAAGCCATATTCCCAATTTAATTTTTGGAATTTTTTTTGTGAGTAACACAGCAATATATGTTTGCTACAATCAAACAATTAAATTATGTCTAAAAAGAACTTCTTGCACCATTAAATTGGTCTGGAGGGAGAAATCTATACTTAGTGCGATGTATCCAGTAAATTCACCTGACATAACTCATTAGTGTTTTAAAATCAAGCAAATTGTGCACCTTTATAATCCTTATCAAATTCCTATTACAATTTACCATTTCTCTTATCAAAACTTGTAATTCTTTGTTCAATTGAAATTTCAAATTATAGCCATAAAACATTGACTGTTGTGGATGTACCATGATAAAGATATGTAGCTACCCCTCTCAATTAGTCCATTCCCATCAAATTTTCTTGTAGCCTCTAATATTTCTTTGTATGTAACAACACAATGAGTAACAATTACCAAATTCGTTTTTAATGGAATTGAGAGAAAAAAATCTCTAAAATATCTCATAACTACAATCATGCATTTTATGTTTCCAAATTCATTTTTGATGAATTTGATGCATTTGCCTAAATATGTTTATGTTACATTTAATCTTCATTATTCATTTTATTTGAAATAACATTTCAATTTAGCCTTTTGGGTATTGCTTAATGTCACAACCACAATCAAGAAGTATCATTATCATCATTAGTTTTAATATTTTCTTTTTCCATCTAAAAAAGGATTTTCATTCAAAAATCAAAAGACAAATTAGCCAACAATTGAAACTTTAGGGTGGTCATTAGTTTATATATATATATATATGTGTGTGTGTGTGTGTGTGTGTGTGTGTGTGTATGTTGATTTTTATTTTTATTTTGTTTATGTTTATGTTATTGTTATATCACTCATTAGTGATATATATCATTGAAAACAATAGAACTAAACAATAAGAAAAATTCTCATCTCTACAAAAAATATATTATGGTCAACTAGAGTTCGTCCAAGTGTAAGTAGAAGAAAAGAGTTCTATTTAATTCCTAGAAAAGCTTTAAAAAATGCAAAGGGTTTTATGAGGGGACATTTATGGAGATGCATTCGCCTTGTTAATATACCTAACAGGATGTCTCCTGAAATCATTACCCTCCTCTTAGGCCTTCATTTCGAAGAAGCCACAAAAAGTGATGCAGGCTCTATCATTTCCTATTCATTTTGGCAATTCTTGCTTTGATTTTCTCATTAAACATTACTATTTAGTCAGCTACAATTTTGAGTTGGAAGAAAGTAGGAACACCACGATTGGACTAAGCTTCACAACCGGAATTTCAGCTAACTTCAGTTTGCATCCATGATAATAAAAGATATTTTATTGATAAAAATTATGTTTTATTCTCCATAATAAATCTAAAGTTGAAATATTTGCTTTATTTTTAAAAGATTCAAATAATTTCCACTATTTACAAAAGTGGGTCCCATAAAGATCACCATGTTTTCCAATAGCCTTCAAATTTAGAAAACTATCTCGAACATCAATTTTTTGAAATCTCTCTTTAATTGTACATGTCTCTTATTTATCTAATACAAATGCAACCAAAATTGATATCAACCAATCCATTCAATTTGCCACGGCCAAGCACATTGGTTGCGTTTACCATTTCAAGTCCAAATTATTAGTCGAAAATGCATGACAAAAGAATAATTAATATATCCGTATTCAAATGCACCCTTGCCAACCAATAAATATTGGTAAAAATAAATAAATAATGATGGCTTAATGTTAAGGGTATTGGTTGAAAACCAAATCACAATCAAGAATTATCATCACCATCATCATTCCATCATTATTAGTTTTAATATTATGTTGATGTTTATTTTTATTTTGTTTGTGTTTATGTGTATTGTCAATGATAGTAAATAGTAGCTAACAAGCGCAATGCGCAGGAAGGTTTTATAAAAAGAAGGTAAAAAAATTATGTCGTACCAAAATTAAAAACAGTACAATGTTTCTCAATAATGTAAAAGGTAAGTTATGGAAGATATTCATTTCTTATTATTAGGAACATATTTTCTATGTATTGGCATATCCTTTGACAAAATGTATTTACTTGTAATTGGGGAAATTTAAGTGTGTTTAGGATATCAAGAAGTGTGTTGCTAAGACAAAACAATTGATTCATAGAAGACATGAAGATTACTCAAAACCTATTCAAGAAATGCTGAATCTGCAAGTCCTAATACCTACTCAATACCTGTCAATCTATCAAGATTTAATGAAGCTCGATACCTAGCTCGATATCTCTCAATCTATCAAGCAACAAGATTTTTGATATAGCCTGCAACGTTTTAATCCTATTGGTTATTTGTTTTAGGGTTTGTGTAAACCTAATAGGATAGGAGAACCCATTTGAAAGGCCCATTAAGCTCCTATTTAAATAAGAATGTGGAGAAAGAAAACCCTAACCCTAAACAGCTTTATTAGGTTTTCTTTTTGAAACCCTAGCTTCCTCCAACAAAAGAAAGAGATATTGTTGCGTTTCTTGTATGTGTTTGGGTTATGTAACCAAACAAGTCTCTAGCACTAACATTGAAGATATTATTGGTATTTCTATGTGAATCTATTGCAAATCACCTACAACAATTAAAGGGTTGCTGTGGAGTTAGTCACGTACTAGGATTCATGCAAAGAAGTTAGTCACATACTAGGATCCGTGCCAAGGAAGAAGCCTTCTACAAGATCAAGTCCAATTGGAGATTGGAGCAAAGGTTCGACTGAAGATTGGTCTTTTGGGATAGGCCTAGTAGTGGTAAGATTCCTTATACTTGTAACCGCTTGTTCTTGATTAGTGGATTTTTGGAAGTGGTAACCTTAAATTCACCCGATGGGTTCCTTTGCCTTGCTAGAGGTTTTTCCGATTCGTCAACAAATCGCTGTGTCAATTTAATTTCCACTGCACATTAGTTTATTTGGTGATTTGTTCATGCTTTCATGATTTACATGTAATTTGACCTAATTAATTAACTTGGGGTAATTTAATTAATTAACCAAGGTCAATCTTTCTACACTGAATAATAATTATTTATAACATTTTGTACACCATTAAACTAACTTTCTCAAATCCATTTTTTTTCCTACAAACCAAAACATGGATAATGTGTCTCAAAAAATTGACTAAAATCAACAAAATTACGATTCATGACCAAAGTGCAAAAATATTTCTTGAACACCTCTTATGTGACATTAACACCAAAGTGGAATAAGAGATGAGAAGAAATAATTTGGGGGGGGGGGGGTCCATATTCTTTTTCTCATTTTGAATATATCATCTATTAACAACAAATAAAAAAATAGAAAATATAATTTTTGTTGTGTGCAAAATTACAAGAAAGAATAATTAAATTCATAATTTTTAATAAGAACTTGAAGCCACGGAATAGAAATAGGTGACTGAGCCAGGTAGAATGTATTGGTTGTAGCCTTATACATGATAATTGTAACTTTTTGGCCTTAAAAAAAAAAAAAAATGTTGTAAATACTAGTATAGTTTTTAACTCTTCATTTATTTCAAATTTTAGTTATAACATTGAAGTACATGAATATGTAAATGCAAAAGTTATATATATAGTTGAAACCACCCAAGATAAATGTGTAAAGTTAATATATTCATATTTTTACTATTATAAAAAAAAAAGGAGTAAAAAATAAATAAGATAAGAAATGATTATGTGTCCAATGATTTGGCAGATGAGGTGACGCAATTTAAAACATCAAATACTATGCTTCTATTTTTATACAGTATATATTGATATAGATAGGTTGAACTCATGCATACACACAGAAACATTCAACACTAGTGACGACAAGGTGGTTTTACCTAGGTGAGTGAGGGTGGTCATCTCATCTTCATGCTAAGTATTATAATGGGTCACTTGGCATAAAAATTTAGATTAAACACATGGCACAAAATTGGTCAATAATTAATAACTAGCTTGAATGTTCAATTAGTGTGTAAAACACTATGAATGTTTAGACCCCCAATTACAAATTACCAATTCAAGTTTATTATCAAATAATAAATGTGTGAAACATGAACATAAGCTAATAACAGAATTGATAAACAATCTAGACCAATTAGAATTACATCCACAGTAGAACTTAAATGGTAAGGATTAAGGGAAGAGAGATGCAAACACAAGGACAACATGGCGACGTGTTATCGAAGAGGAAACCGAAACCCTCAGCGTAAAACCTCTTCCCTGCCTCCAAGTGGTCAATAATCCACTAAAGAATGAAGTTGTGATACATGAATAGTAGAAGACCCTCCAAGCCTAATCTACCTAGTGTGCCTAAGCCCTTCAAGCTTTTTGCTCCAATGAGGTTGCGCGCGAACCTTTGTCTTCTTTAGCTTACCGGATTTCGCTATAGCCTATAGCATCAACCAATAACCATTGGTCCCTTCCTAACTGCTTCCCAAGCACCAAATAGCCTTCTCACTGATATGGGTGTGGTGAGAAAAGGTTTTGGGTAATGAACCTCTCAAGGATGTAACAATGGAAAGGGTGAACGTAGAGGAATTTGAAAAGTCTCTATGTGAAGATTGTGGATGAATCAATCTTATTTTTCTCTAGGGTTTCTCTCTCAAAATTCTCTCTGGAAGCTCTCAACATTTCGTGGGTATAAGGGGTATTTATACTAAGATGAGAAAGGAATGCAAAGATTCAGTTTTTTCAAAACATAGTTGGTTGGCGACTTTGCCTCGCGACTTAATTGAGTTGCGAGTTTAAGCCACGAGCTAACTGAATGGCCAGACGGGACTTTTTGTCCTGTAGTGCAACACCTAGCATGAAGATTTAGCTTCTCTGCATGCTTCGCTCGTGTGCATCATTTGGCAGCTTGCCAGTCGCGAGCCACCCGCGAGATCCAGTCATGAGTCCCTGCTTCACTGCACATTCTTGAGCATTTATTCACTCTCTCACACACTACCCTTACAAGATTCCCACCTAAATACAGGGTTTCCAAATGCTGAATTACAAGCAAATTTAGCATGGAATAAAGCCAACAAGATAGTTCATTAAATTCAACCTTACATAGCTGATTCTGGACGATGTGCATGTATGATATTCATCTTAAAATATTTTATAAGAAACTTTTGATAACCAATTTATAATACTCATTAAGAATTATAATATTTGAGGAATAAACTTCAATTATTTACATATTAATAGAAAATAGGAAAATATATAATTAAATATTAATATAATTTAGAATATGAACATATTGTAATATTATTTGTGTAAATTGGCAAATATTTAATTACTTTTCTAACTTAAGAACATGATTATTTAATTTTTTTTTATTCTTCATTACATGTTAATTTTTTTTTTTTTTTTTGGTTGGATTTTGTTTAAATTTATTTTATTCTAAAAAAATTATATCACATGGCATAATCTTTGGCTACTAAGGTTAACAAATTTAGATGGAAATTTTAATCGTTGCGAACTAAAATAACAATTCACCAAAATTATAGGGTATAAATTGTATATATAGACACAGAGAGAAGAAAACAAATTCTTTCAACCTTATTAATATATTGAAAAAATCTGTCTACTATTAATATTTTAACATAAATATTAAAATTTGATAACGTGGAAGGCTAAATGATTAACATGTCATAAAACATGCCACATGTCAAAACCTTATATTCTCCCACATAAGTTTTCCGCATATATATATATATACACACACACACACACTAATATATATAAATATATTCATAGGAAATTAAGCATCAGTTTAGATTTTGATTTTTGGACAGTTTCAATGTTCTAAGATTATATAATTATGAAAGTTCACCTAGTGTATAAAACACTAGTGAATGTTTTGACACTCAATTTCAAATTAACCAACATAAGCTTATACTTAAACAATATATGTGGGGAATGATAAATACAAGCTATACCCAAATAAACAAATTACTCTAAACCATAATTAATCACAACACAATAGTAATTAAAGGTAAAGAGTAAGGGTTAGAGAGATGCAAATACAAAGATAACATTGGCACGTGTTATCCAAGAGGAAACCGAAGAACTTGATGAAAAACCTTTCCGCCGCCCTCCAAGTGGTAAAATGATCCACTAAAGAATAAAGTTGGGATACACGAATAGCAATAGACCCTCCAACACTAATCTACTCGATGCACCAGTGAGATAATGATTTGGCTAATAAACCTCTTAAAGGTATGTCAATGGAGAATGTGAGAGTAGAGGAATTTGGAGAATCAAATATGAAAAGTCATTTTTCTGCAAAACAAGATGTTCTGGTGACTCACTCATGACTGAGATGAGTCACAAGATTGAGTCGCGAAATAACTGACTAGCTAGACTATCATTTTTTGTCCTGTAGTGCTCCAACTGTTGTGACCTTTTAGCTTCCTGCATGCTTCACACATGTGGCATTTTGGCAAGTCGCCAGTTGCGAGAACCTCTTTGAATGCTCACACACTTGAATTCTTCGCACTCTCTCACACACAATCCTTAAATGATTCCCTCCTAAATACAGGATATCTAATTGATGAATTACAAGCAAATATGGCACGGAATAAAGCCAACACGTGGTTGAATAAATTCAACCTTACAAATTACTTCAGAGAGTGGGAATTCTAACCCTATATATTGTAGATAAAAATGTTGTTTCAACTATGACCAAGACAAATATAACTAAAAATACAAATGAAACCAATGCCTTTTTGAAGAGCAAATTTGTATTCCAAAAACACTAATGTAAGCTATCCTGCAGAGTAAGGCAATTTCAAAAGATAGCACCAGTGGGAATCATTCCTGTTTGTTTTTAGACCCTTTAAAACACAACCGTATTAACTTAGTTAATAGGCCAAGTTATTACTTAGTCAAATTATGCAGTTCTAGGTAACACAAACATATAATCATATCAAGCATAGCAGCGGAAATATAAATAACACAAAGATATGATGACCTAGGAAACCACACCGGTCTATCCTCAAGGTAAACTTGAATCCACTATAGAAAGAATTGAAATTTTACAATAGAATTTAGACCACTAACATTCTATTGCTACCCACCAGTAGAAAACTTACTGACACGACCACGTGTAAGCTCCGAGACCACGGATTCCTTCTTTCTTAGATTCTCCAGCAAGTACAAGCACTTCTGCTTGTGTATCTTTAAGCTCTTATGGCAGCAACTGAATGATCATCAAGTTCTTGAACAAATCTCCTTCTTGATAATCCTAAGATTGTGTAAAGGAAAGCTCCTCACAGATCTCACAAGAGATTTACACAAACCGCAATATGAGCAACATAAAAACATGGCTAAGGTTTGCCTTATATACCTAGGGCAAATTAAAACATAAAACCCTAAACATTTTAATAAGCTAGGGCTGAGTTGGAATTCTGTAGAAAAACACATTCTGCCCGAGATTCAATTGATCGAGCCTAAGGTTCGATCGATCGAGCCAAGTCGAAATGCATAGTAACTTCTGCATCAACTTGATTCCAACTTTACATAAAAGACACAACTTTGAGCAAGCCTAAACAAGACTAAACAACCTTTTTTGATCATGGTTTACCAACATTATACATTAGAGTTCTAAATACATAAATTCCTAAATCTTTAGAACCTAACAAACTCCCCCTTTGGCAATCCGTGACAAAACACAAACTAAAAGCTCAAAGATTACAAATAAAAGCCCTTTACAAAAAAAAAAAATGCTCATTACAACAAATCCAATCCTAACTACTATCCATCAATTGCAAGTGTAGGCAGCAGCTTAATTGAATCAACCTGTATATTTCCTGAAACACTAAACAAGACGCATAAACGCATGTGTGAAAAAATACAAGTAAACAAAAATAAATTCTTGATTTCACATAAACACAAAATAAAGACATATATCAATGAATAACTCATAAATATAAAATCAATAATCAGTGAAACAAGAAACAAAAATAAAATGTATCTCCCCCTAACATGAATAGCCCAACAAAAATACATTAAGAGCCCAAAAAAATAAATACAAAGTGTAGCTCCTAGATACAATCTAATCACCATAGGCTCCAATCAATCAAAACTCTCCTCTTGAGATCAAAAACCCTCTACAAAATGTACTCCCCATTTTTGTGACGGAATGCCAAAGGGCACTCAAAATCCATCATCAAAAGGAGGTAGCAGTGAGGATCGTCGAAACTATGCCAATTCTGCTCACAAAGCACGGATCTCATCGAGCATGTCCACCAAAACTTGTCCTTGAGCCGTCTGAATGGTCAAGACATGATCCAATGTACGTCGAATGTCGAAAGCATCCGAAGTAATTGGTGGAGGAACATTAGCAACACCAGAAGCCTTAGCCGAAGCATCACCTGTAGAAGAAGAAGGAGGAGGTACAGCACCAGAAGGCTCAACATGAGGAGCTCTTTGTCTAAGGAATGTGGCACCTATGAGAGCAATGACATGTACGGGCTCAGATGCGGGGAAACCATCTAAACCTAAAAATAGCAAAATCCTATGAAAGAAGATAGGATAAACAAGAGCATGACCAACATTGCTACTCCTATGAATTTCGTTCAAAGAAAGAAGAAACAGCTGAGGGAAAGAAATAGAAGCACCAGACACAAGGGCATACAGAAACACACATCGCTCAATAGGGATAGTGTGAAGATGAGAGATAGGCCACAAAGAATGACACGCTATCCAAAGAAAAAGATAGGTAGTCTCAAGAAGCTCAGCGAACGTGATCCGAGGATCAAACCCCACTGGATAGAAGACCTAGTGATGTATGATATGACATCATCAAGGGGTGGAGACTCTTCATAAGGATAGACGGGTTGCCTAACGACTGGAACTCTAAGAGCCTCAGCCACTACCCTAGGGGTAATGGTGAACTCAACACCTCGTATCCAACTCCTAACAAGGGTGATGGAATCATAGATGTGGCAAGAGAGGTTTGAGTAGAACTCTCTAATTAGGGTAGTCGGGGGTGGATGATCTACCTCCAACAGAGACAACCGGCCTCTACTGTTAAAGTTTGCCATAATGGCAGGATCTACCTCATCTAACACAATAGATCGCTCAGCCCATATCTTTCTCTTATTGCTCAACTTATCATATAACTCTCTACTTTTGTCATTCTTAAACAGCTCACTCCTAGAGGGAGACTCAAAAGAAGTGGAGGGAGTTCTATAGGCTCTAGTCTTCCTAGGCATAGTGCTAAGGAAAGGACAAAGACACAAAGCAGAACCAGAAAGAACAAACAAAAAGAAAAACTAAGGGCAGACTACAAGTTAGCACCAAACAAAAAAAATAGAACAAAAATTTATATGATACATGAACAGTTAAATGTCATGATGCATGCTCTAATGCAGTGAAACTAAGTTCAATTTAAGTTCAAATTCACAAAATTGGCATAAGCATAGAGTTTCTAACACAAAACCCCAAAATTTGAAAAGCCACTTGTTTTTTTGTATAAAAAATTGACCAATTGATCATCACACAAGATAGAATACAGTTTAGAATGATCAAATATATCAATTCAACAAGCCAATTTCATCAATTAAACCCAATTTGAACAAAATCCCCAGTTCGGGTTAATACAAGCCCTAGAATTTCCAATTTTTCACAAATCACAGAATTGATCAAATTAAACTATGAAGAACATGTTTATAACATCATATGAAAAAAACCCAATGATCAATTTCATAAAATTTGGCTTGATTCATCAAAAACCCCAATTATGAATAGGTCCGAAAATCCCAAACAAATGCATGAATTTATGCATGAAAATGTGAAATAAAATGCAAAAGGAAGGGTATAATGGACTTACCGGCTTAGACAGAGGAAAACCTTGCAAAAAATTTGGAGGAAAACGACAAAAATTTGACGTGGAGCCTAGTCCGAATCGGAGAGAGAGAGAAAAGTTGAAAAACTTTTTGAAAAGAATGAGTTGAACAAGTCAAGATCAGATTTTTAAAAACCTGATATCGAAAATCAATTTTGATTGATTGAAATAGACAGAAACGCATTAAAAGTTTTAAAAACAATTTCGATTGATCGAAACATAGATTGGATCAATCGAAACAGACAGAGGCTTACAAAAAACTTTGAGAAGAAAAAAAAATCAAAACCACCTTTTGGGCAATAACTCCTCAAAGCATTGAAATCAATGAATCAAAATGCATGAGTATGAGATGAGATGCTTTTAAGAAACACAAGTTTTAAACTCAGTTTTCCCAAAAATAAGATTTTCAAACATTCTCCCTTTAAATTCTCAAGCAACAAATATGTTTTGCATAAGACTCAAGATATTTTCAAACTTGGTCGGTCAAACCAAAAACACACACAATAACATAGACAAGGTTTAGCAAAGAGTAACTTGTGTAGTGTGTGCAACTAACAAAAGCTTGAGATACATGTGAGATGATATGAGAATAGAAATCAAACACAAAGTCTACAAAATTCATCTCATAGAATTTGAAAGAGACTATCACTTAAAAAGTTATATCATATAACTCCCACATCTCCTAAATCATAAGCTTGCAATCATGTAAGTTTCTTGATTTTGCCTCATATTATATACACCAATTTTAGTTGTTCAGAAACTTATTAAAAGGCCAGAATAATGTACACACCAATTTTTATTTATTTGATTTAGCTTTAAGCTCAATAATACACACACCAATTTTAAGCATTTAAACCGAGGCTATACCTTATGTTCTTTTTGTACATGTGCTACACTTTCTCGAGTACAAAATCTTACAATATGCACTAAGGTGTTCATGATTGGCTAGTGAACAGTGGTGAGATGGTTATTTATACTTTTCTCAAAAAGGTTCAAATTCGACAGTCAAAGACATGTGACTTCAAGATCAAGACAAAGTGATCAAAAACCATAAACATCTTTCCCACACAACATGCACTACAAAGCTTCAACTAGTAAAGTGCAATAAATAAGTTCATTCAAACTAAACAAGGTACAAAGACATGTTATGTGAAAATAAATTGACCAACCTTGTTTTTTTTTTTTTTTTTTTAAAAACAACAACAACAACAGAGACCAAAGAACAAAGGTCACAACAGGTAGAGCAATAAAGCACAAGAACCATGTCAGAAAGACTTAATTAGATCGAGCCTTTTGCATCCAAAACTTTTTAGATGCACTTCGAGCATTGGAGTTCTTATTCACATTAGAGTGATTTCCAACTCCATGATTGAAATAAAGGTTTAGAGCATTTACCAATTCACCAATAAGTGTCATAGGATCTTGTGCTTAAGGCATAGGCACTTTTTGCTTATTTGCTCGCTTAGCTGTTTGCAGCTTGTAACAGTTTGGACGAATGTGTCCAAACTTTCCACAAAAATGACAAACCCAAACAAGCTTACCACGCATTTTGTCCTTATAAAAGGCAGACTCCTTAGGTTTAGATTTTTTAAGATCAACCCTAATCTGCCTAGAAGGTGTGACCTCTATAGGTTTAGTAGTCTCACTCACAACCTCACTCATAGGGAGTTCAAAGGAAGAAAAAGGAACAAAGTTTGTGGAATTGGGTGTAGACATAGAGATGCTTTCAACAAAACCTAATCCAGATTTGTCAGAATGAGACTTTTGAACACTTTGCATTTGATCAAGTTTAGAACTAGCAGATCTAGCAATAGATAAATCAAGTTCCAAAGATTTAACTTTATCAAGCAAAGCATATTCTCAGTTTCCACATTATTCAAAAGTTCATTAGTATCAAACAATTTAACAAACAAATTTTTCTTATCAAGTTCAAGAGATGCAATTTTCTTTAAGCCTAATTCAACATTCATGGCATCCTTTGCAACAACTTTGCAAAGTTTATTGTAGACTTCTTGAAAATCTTCATCCTCAAAGAGTTCCCATTAGAAAAGTTCTCTTCAACAAACACACTTTCATTGATTACAACAGTAACAATGAAAGAAATGAAGTTTCCATCCTCGTCACATCTAGACTCATCATCAGAAATTTCATTATCACTAAGGGTTACAGCCATAGCCTTCCCCTTAGACCTCAAATATGTAGGACATTCAGATTTCCTGTGACCATACCCTTGACATCCAAAACACTGAGGACCCAAAGAATTATTTGAAGATTGACCAACTTTTTCTCTAGGTTTTTCATTGTTGTAAACCTTAGTGAGATCATTCTTCCTAAAGTTTCTAGGTTCAGCAGTGTTTGTACCTTTTGCCCTTTTGTTACTATTCCTAAGAAAGTTTCTAAAATTCTTGGCAAGATAAGCAATCTTTGTAGCAGAGAGCTTATCATCAAATCCACCAACCTCAACATCATCAACTGACTTAAGAGCCATTGACTTGGATTTGCTAGTTTTGGGTAGGTCCAGCTTATAGGACTGAAGAGATCCTACAAGTTCATCAACAGGGATGGAATCCACATCCTTGCTTTCAGTTATAGCAGTCACTTTAGGTCTAAAATTTTCAGTTAAAGATCTAAAAATCTTCCTTACAATTTTAGGTTAATCATAGATTTCACCCAAGTTGTATACAGAATTAACAATGTCATTAAGTTTAGCATAAAATTCATCAAAAGATTCATCATTAGACATCCTAATGCTCTCAAACCTAGAAGTTAATTGCTGCAACTTATTTATTTTGACAGTCTTTGTGCCTTCATGCACAGTTTGGAGGATTTTCTAAACAGTGAGAGCAACCTCAACATTAGAGATTCTCTTAAATTCCTCCATAGAAACAGCATTAAAGATGGCATTCATAGCTTTGCTATTGAACGCAGCTGCTTCTTTTTGAGAAGTTTGCCACTTACTCATAAGAGTAGTGCGCTTCTCCCATCCGTACTCAACTGAGTTCCAGACTCTCTCATCAATAGATTTCAGGAATGTGAGAAGGAATAACTAGAGAGTATCCGTGTTCCATGACAACAGGGGTCAAGGATTAGCTCAGAGATCAAAAGATCAACAAACAAAGAGCTACTCGCTTTGATACCACTTGTATGTTTTTTAGACCCTTTAAAACACAACCGGATTAACCTAGTAAATTAGCCAAGTGATTACTTAGTCCAAATTCCAGATCTAGGTTATCACAATCAAACAATCATATCATGCATAGCAGCAAAAAAATAAATAACACAATGATATAATCACCTAGGAAAACCAAACCGGTAAAAATCCTAAAGAGGATTTAACCTAGCTATCCTCAATGTAAACTTGAATTCACTATAGAAAGAATTAAAGTTTTACAATAGAATTTAAACCACTAATATTCTATTACTACCCACCAGTAGAAACTTACTGTCACGACCACGTGCAAGTTCTGAGACCACAGACTCCTTCTTTCTTGGATTCTCCAGTAAGTACAAGCACCTCCGCTTGTGTATCTTTAAGCTCCTTAGTGTAGCAACTGAATGATCATCAAGTTCTTGAAGAAATCTTCTTCTTGATAGTTCTAAGCTTGTGTGAAGGAAAGCTCCTCACAGATCTCACAAGAGATTCACATAAACAGCAATGTGAGCAACCTCTAAAACGTGGCTAGGGTTTGCCTTATATACCTAGGACAAAACATAAAACCCTAAACGTTTTAGTAGTTAGGGCTGAGTTGGAATTATGCAGTAAAAATGCATTCTGCTCGATTTTCGATTGATTAAGCCTAAACTTCGATCGATCGAGCCAGGCCGAAATGCATAGTGAATTCTGCATCAACTCGATTCCAATTTTATATAAAAGACACAACTTTGAGCAATCCTAAACAAGACTAAACAACCTGTTTTGATCATGGTTTGCTAACATTACACATTAGAGTTCTAAATACATAAATTTCTAAATCTTTAGAACCTAACATTTGGTACTCTAGGTTTAAACTTGTCAAATAGTAGTGTACGTTGAATATTCTATTTTAACATTTGTACTTGTTGATTATATTGATTATAGAGGAAAATAAATTAGTTGTGAGTGGTTAAACTTTGAATCAATCACTTCTATGGTGAATCCCCTTGAAATACGATATTAGAACTAAATATAATTTATTTTAATTAGAAATTAGTATTGTGCTACAATTTTTTGATAAAAAAAATATCACAATAAATTGAATAATAATAGTAGACAGTAAAGGTAAAAATAAAAATTACTTTCAATTACCTAACGAATATACATTGTAATGCCAAGTTTTTTTAAAATGACACTCTCCTTTGAGGTTTGTATAAATGTAATAGTTCAGTCTATACCTTCTCAAACTATTATTAAGTAACATATAATATATTTTTAATTTTTACAATCTTTTTTTTTTATCTAAACTATAAATGAAATGAAACTTATCTCCTTTGAAATTTGTGGATGCATGACACTCTTTCCTTATGTATGTATAAATTAATATGATTTTTATTTGAAAAAAAAAGAGAGAATATTATGTTTTTTTTGGCACTATAATTACCATAAAAATTTAACTTTGTTGCTTTAATTGGTACTCTATTATCAAAGATTCAAAAGGTTTAAAAAAAAATACTACACTATAATTAGTAATTACCATAAAAAATTAACTTTTTTTTAGAAAGATAAAAATCTAACTTGGTTGTTTTAACATCATAAAAACTTCTCTCATCTCTCTCTCTCTCTCTCTCTCTCTCTCTCTCTCTCTCTCTCTCTCTATATATATATATATATATTTTTATAAATTCTAATTTGTGAATTTCAATTTTATAGAATTTGAACTTTTTTTACTTTCAGTTTTAACTATTTTTTATTCAATCTTTTATTTTGATAATATAAATGACTTTTTTTAATGTGTGTGGGGATTATTAGCAATAGTGGGATTAGAATTTGAAATGCAGTTTTAGAATTCTCAATTTGTCAATTTACCTTTATATCTTTATTAATATTGTTATATGGTTAAATAATTACTATTTAGAAATTTGATTGTTTTGGAACAATAGTAGTTTACACTATATATATATATATATGTATGTATGTATGTATGTATGTATAAGGCTAAATAACTAATACCTAATTATCATGCAGAAATCAGAATTACAGCAAAATGCCATTGTCGTCCAAAGCCGTAGAACACAATGATAGTGCTACCCAAAAGGTAAGATAACTTCAAAGAGACAAAGCTTAACTCACTCTCTCTCTCTCTCTCTCTCTCTGACACACAATTCTCCAGCTTTTTTCTGGCAGATCAGAATCCATGGCAGCAAAGCGGTTGGTCATTGTGGTGGATGGCACTGCAGCCATGGGCCCCTACTGGAGCACCATTGTCTCTGACTACCTTGAAAAGATCATCAGGTACAACACCACACACTCTCTCTCTCTATCTCTCTCTTCGGTATTATTGAACTGCGTTTATAGCTTAGATATAATATTATGTTGCTCTCATAATGTGGTTCTTGATGATATATAATCTTTGCCGTACATATGATAATTCATTTGAGTCTGCATGAGTTCTCAGCTTAGTTTTTCTGAGATGGGTTTTGGAGTCTTCGCTTTCTTTGAGCCTTGTGAGTTGTGACCATGATCTGAGGACATGTTAGCAGTGGTGGTGTAGATGGATATTGTAATGATTATCCAAACATATATTAGCTAGGTATAATTCTCGTAATCACGTAATAATCCTGGTAAAGAATCAAGAAGAGAGTTAAGGTAGTTGGTTGTAAGATTGCACGAAGTAGTGGAGCTAAGTTAGTTTAGATTGCAAGAAAGGCCAAGAAGTGGAAGTAAATTAGTTATTAGTTGTAATTAATTACCTTTTCTCTAGGTATATGAAGGTCGTTGATATTGGTTTTTTGGCCCATGCAAACCTTGGAAGTTGAGATTTAAGGTAGGGTTTGTGAAGATATATATATATATATATATATAAAGATGGGTTGTTTACAGGCGAAAAAAAAAAAAAAAAAAAACAAAGAGAGAGAAAGACAATCCAGAACCCCTGCTCTTGTGAAATTCTAAGTCGAGTTTAAACTTAAGTCGTAAACCTATATTTTAAGGTTTAGTTAGCTTCAAACTTTGATTTTCCTAGTTTATCTAGTTTATTGGAAAAGTTAAATTTGAAAGCTTGTACTCTAGTTAAGAGTTTTATACTCCAGTTAAGAGTTTTATGATTCAATGATATATTTACCTTGAGAAATGAACTAAATTTGAAATCCCACTCTCATTTTTTTGTTTTTTTTTTTAAAAAAATAAATTTTTAAATCTTGTTTTGTAATTAAAGATAGGTAAATAGTGAGAGAAAAAAAGATGGGGGGTTTTAGGCTAAGATATGAGACACCACAAAGAAATGAAGAATATCATTATCACTTGACTATTATCACCTCTCATATATGCTACCATTTGTCATAAACTTAGAAAAGCTTTCCATGATACAGGACACTTTGAGTAATTCTTAAATATTCCCAAAGTACAGAGAATTGTGCTTCCTCGTTTCACATTCATGGTAGGGTCCGTTCATTAAATTCATAATGGGGTCCACAATGAATGTGAAAAAAGTAAACACTATTTCACTATACTCTGAGATTACCTAAGAGTTTTCCAGATACTTTAATATTCTATAATTGAATGGGAATGTCAGGAAATATTTTTTGATCGATAAAGCAAATTCTTTAGCAAAGAAACAAAGTTCAATACTAAAAATAAATAATAAGAATAAAAATTTAAAATAAATTTTGGATTATCTCAGTAAGCTATCATACAAAAGAGTCATAAAAGATTGATACGTGCATGTCATCCAAAGTTAAACTCTCACACACAAAGGTTCAAGAATAACTTTTTATGAAGCTTTTCCTTACCGCAAGAAAGAGAAAAATAGAGTTTCTTGTTCTAGTTTGAGAAAGCCTTATATTTTAAACCTAAATAAGGTGGGTGTAGTCATCAATAAAGGTAACCAAACAATACTTATCTCTGAGTATGCACCAGCATAGGGTTTCAAACTGTTGGTATAGGATACTTCAACAATTTCTAAAAAAATGCCGGTATAAGCTTACAAAATTGTCAGGACCTATATCAGCATTTTTCAAATCGTCGGTATAGGTCACCCGACGCTATTGTTACACTTATTGGCTAGCGCTAGAAAGCACCGGCATTAAAAGCATGGATAGTGTCTATACTAGTAATTTTTAGAAATATAATGGCATTTTAAAAACGTAGCTATAGGTCTAGTTTTTGGTAGTGATACCCTTAGTCTAATAAACTGTTGGGCTAAACTTGACTCTATTTCTCTTCCTAAAACGCAATGCTCACAAAAGTCTAATTAATTCCTTTTAATAAGCATTATCATCGACATCTCCCAAACGCATGCCTCAAAGTCTAATAGTATCTGTAGCAACTTTCTCAATATTATAAAAAATTATGGTTACTCCACCTACACCTGTACTCCATTTGATAACTTAAAGTTACTTTCATATATAGCCCTCATCATTATCATTATCATTGAGATGAAATTCTTTTTCTAGTTTGATACTTAGAAACTTTAGTAAAAAAAATGAACTGTTTCATCGTGCAATTTCAACTTCATTATATCCCCAAATTCTCATTGGTTTGATCATTACCTATGTAGACTTATTCGCTTTCCAGCTCCTCAAGGTTATAAAACCATTCCCTATTGGGAATAGGACACATGACCCATGCCTTGAAGTCTAGTAGTGTCTTATTCCCAAACTTGAACACATGATGCATCACTTGAACACATCATACTTAATGTACAAATATCTACTTTCGTAAGATTTGGGTGAGGTAATTAGTAAATAATCTAATTCCTAGACTTTGAATGCACAAGACATCACTTAGGCGGAGGGTGCTTGCTATAGCACATTCTCATGTTACTGTACATAATTCATATTTTGCCATATTCATGATTGCTAGTAGATAAAGCTTGCTACTTCAAATTGATGTTCATACATGGTTTTTTGTTTAAGTTACTTGATTATTTCACATCTTTCAATATATTTCCATTTCAATTACTATTTTTATACTCAGATCAATTTCAATTACTTATGCAGGTACTTCTGTGGACAGTCAAGGGGGCAGGTATGTTTCAATTTTTCTGTCCTTGTTGTGGCTATGAGCTGTAGCAGGAGAAGTTGTGTACTCCATTAATAAAAAGTCTATTTCTATGAGATTCTTAATCAATCTTGATTTGCTAGTAGTTATTAATCCTTTCCTTTAGGATTAATATGCAACCAGATTATTGGAAAGTACTACAGTACTCAAGTAGATACTGCGTCGTAAATTCATAATAAATGTCATTTGATATAAGTAAACATTAGGTTCTGCCATCATAAAGAATTCATAGGTTGGTTCACAAAGTTTTGACATTAGGGCACTGATTAATTTTTGTTAACAATATTTGAATATATAGTTTGGTTTCAAGAATTTAACATGTTTCTTATAATTTAGGTTTTTTTGGAGTGTGATGTTTATGAATCTAGATATTCAAGAATGTAATTATACTCACATTTAGTTTAGTTAGAATTGTTTCTCAAAAAAAAAAAAAAAAAAGTTTAGTTAGAATTATAATAAGATTCTCTAGAGTACGAGATGCCCGATATTTGGTTTATTTTTAAATCTTATAGGAAATATTTAGTCTTCCCAAAATATTATTAGTTTTTATTTAGCAAATATATATATATATATATATATTCTTAGTTTTATAAACACAATGTCAAAGGTACGCCTTATTTATCACTTTTATGTGACTTAAAAATAAATAATTAGAAAAATAGTATGAGCTATGAATCAAGCCAAATCTCCTGAAGTGATAATCTACATTTCCAAATGACACATAAAAGACCCAAAAAATTATATCACATTCTTATTTTTCATCATGTATTATCAATTAAAACGATTTATTTTTTTGAACACGAAAACAGTTACAAATAAGAAATAAAAATCAAAGTTTCTCAGTATAGGTGATCCAAATATATAGAGGGTGGATAGATAGAGGAGAGACACTTGATTGGAAAAGAGTTATATATATATATATATATTAGTTAGTAAAAAAGTATTAAATTTAGAGTATAACTGTTACTTAAAAAAAAAAAACTTTTCACTATCATAGGAATTAAGATGCTCACATTTTAAAGAGGGAATTCACGGTCCCATAAAAAGTGAGGTTTCTCATTCTAATACCACGTGGGATTGTGAATGTGGGTTGTGAGAGTTGATCGAGTCCTTGTATCTTGTAAGACTAAAGTTAGTGGCTTTGATCGACCAATGTTATATATAACCATTGTTAATGAGCTTCAATGACACATTCTCCCTTATAAAGATATCAAGACCTAGGCCCAAGTCAGAGTTAACTAGTCTAGATTCAATGTACTAGGACATACTTGTAGTGGAGGTTAAATAATCTTAACCCTACTCATAGTAAATTTACTTGTAATACAAGTAAAGCAACTCTCATATTAGTCTGTGGTTAGTTTAGGATCTAGTCTACTAATATATATCCTTAATGGGCTCATTGTAATACACAATTAAAGACAATTAATATGTACTCGCTCATGGCTTTCTATTGTGAATATAGCTGAGCCAAATTAATTCCTTATGTGCTTCTACTTTCTCTTTCTCTCTTTCTTCAAACTTTCACTCTAAATTTCAACATAAATTCTAAATGATATGAAATGTATGTCCAAACTTCTAATAAACACAGCCAAGTATACTATGTAAGACCAAAGAATCCTTTTCTCTTTAGTCAAATGAGAAACACTCTTTATCATGCACTAATGTAGAGAATTACAAGCTGGAATGGCGATACCCATCATATTTGTGGGATATTTTTGGTTTTGATCTTTTATGTTTGCATGACCAAAAAAAATCAGTTATGTATGTGCCCCTGATGTGTTGTTATCACCTGTTACTTGCATTAAAGGTCCAGTTCAGAGCTGGATTCAAGTTATTGTTGTTGTTGTTGTTATTATTATCATGATTGCGTGCAGGAGCACTCTGGTCAAATAGTTGAGCTTGGAGTGGTTATGTATAAGGCTCATGATGGTAAAGGTATGCATTTGATCAAATTCTGATTAGGCCAAATTATATGGTGCTGAAGAATTTATTTTTAGTGCAAACACAAACTAATTCTTTCACTCCCTTTAAATGGTTTTAATATCACTTGGTCAGTGCCGGCTCAAGGCATAGGCAAGTTGGGCCTAGGCCTAAGGTCCCACCAAAAAATAAATTTTTCTTTTTCGAAAAAAGGCCCCACTTTTCATAGTTAAAGGCCCAAATTTTTATAAAATTATATATATATTTTGTAAAGGTTGTACATTTTTTTTTTTTATTAGTGATGTTAAAGATACTACAAATTTTATTAGTAGCTTACAAATTGCCATATTATTAATCACAAAAAAAGTGATATAAATATTCATTAGTTAAATTGATGAAGTTCATTAATGAGAGACAATATCACATTATATTTTGAACATTTTATAGTGCTTTTAATTAGTGCATTTTTCTTTTTCATTTTTATTAAGACTCTCAAAGTACGAGACTAATAGAACCTTAACTCAATTGAAACCCTAAAATATTTCAAAAAGATGTTGCAAAGATGTTAAATCATCAATTATATATTAATCTCTCCTAATAGTTTGAGACTTTGATTTTTGTAAAATAATATCCTACAAAGTCATACACCAAGTAATATCTATCTCTCTCTCTTAAAATCAAAATATAAAATTAAAAATTAGATTACAATTTTATTTAACTATGCATCGTCTTATATCCAAAATAAAGTATCTTTTTCAATCGTAATATATTTTTATTTCTTTTTATTAATATTTATAGGTTCAACTATGATATTCAATTCTTTATATGAAATTAACATTAATCTAGTTGGTATATTTTTTTATGTATTTAATGTATTAAATTATCCTTAATTTGATTAGTATTAACTAATTTTGTTTAATTAATATTTACATATTAAAAGCCCTGCATAAATTTTTCGCCTTAGGCCCCAAATTATGTTGGGCCGCCCTTGCACTTGGTGTGCCCATGACTTATTTTGTAATGAGTTGCTATTTCAGATTGGCATTTGTGTGTGCACGCACGAGCACTCAGAAACTAAAAATGATCACACAACGTTTTCATGTTGTTAGATGAGCTATTATGAACGTTTACATGTTGTTAAATGATCTCAGTGGTTACTGAACACAGAATCTAAAAATGATCTCAGTGGTTAGCTTCTTGAAATAGATGAAACTTAATGCATATATCATGTTGTTAGATGAGCTTGTCTTATCAATTTCCATGTTGTTAAATTTCAATTTACTAAAAGTTTTGGCAGAAATGATGAGGTTGCATTTTTGTTCTTTTGCATGTACTTTTAATTTTTCCATCAAAGGGAATCATCAGATTTTAAACTTTAGCTAGTTCATAGAAATACAAACTTTACTAGGGTGAAGTGGTGATGCTCTTATAATCAATTAAGGACGTGCTGGTTCATACCAAGATGGTGCATATTCTTTAAGTGATGCAGATGTTGATTATCCGTGTCTAAATTTAATTGCAAGTATAGCCTTTTTTTTCCCTTTCTTGGTGCAAGGGAAGACAGCATCGAAATTATGATCTATGCAAGGAAGAGATACTTCAAAAATAGTTTGTTTCAGATAATCAAAATTTAAAATGGGAGAAAGGGCGCATAAAATAGAGGGGGGCATAACTGACATCAAGAGAGCTAAATAGTCTTTTCTAATTTCTCCTTTAAAAAAATTAAAAAATTAAAAACCACAAGCCAATCCCAAAAATATTCTGAACTTTGGAGTAGCATCTTCTTACTACAGCTGGCTTGAGAAATATGAATATTGACTCTTGATTTTGGGCAGGTTTGAAGGTACAACGTAGTGGCTGGAGTAGAGATATGGAGAAATTTATAGAATGGCTGTTAGCTTTTGACTTTGAAGGTTGTGGTCAAGACAATGCTGCCATTGCGGAAGGGCTTGCTGATGCACTTGGGGTATGTATGTTTAAATGTATCTTCTGCTTCTTACTGCTATCCTTCTAAATGTAAAATGCAACAGCCCAATATTTACATTATGCATTAATCAGATGTTTCCAAAGCCTGCAAATAGAATAGAAGCTGGACAATATTTTCTTGGAGAGAGGCATTGCATTCTTGTATCTGCTAGTAACCCCTATCCCATTCCTTCTCAACTAGAGCTGCCAAAGATCAGTGATGGGTTTTGTGGTGTAGAAACATACTCGAGCATGACTGATGCTAAGACCGTTGCTGAAATGTTCATTCAGGTGGCATTGAAAAAATTTCTACCTTTATCATTTTTTTGGGGGCTAATTATGCTTCTATTCCACTTGGCTATAGACTATGCTAAAATAATTGATTAAGCAAACTTTTGTTTTGCATGCAGTGCTTCGTGTCTCTATCAGTAATATCCCCAAAGAAGTTTCCAAAACTTAGAGAAATATACAATGCGGTACACATGACTTGTCTTTGCTCTCAATAACTATTTCTATTGCTCTGCATTTTGGTTGCTTCTGGCCTTCCAAACTCTTGACACCACCTGCATATAGTTATTCCATACTCACTCAAATTGCTGCATTTGGACATTTTCCTTTTTTACTTTAATATGAATTAACCTGTTATTTGATTCGTTTTTTCTTTATTAGAGTTAGAAAACCTATCGCCAATTTGCATATTTTTTGAACTCATGAAGTCAAAATGTACTGTATATCATATTGCGTCTGTATACACACCTATCACATACGTATATACACACATACCCGCATATGTATACATACATGCACAGATGTGTAGATACAATGACACAACCTTTTTATCACATCACAATATAGAAATGGCTCTTGACAGCCAAGCAGTCATCAAATATCTTGAAGATTTTAGGGTATAGAATAGAGAACAAATAAAAGAATGAAGCAGAAATTTGAGTGATGAAACATGTTAGAAATTGCCTCAAATTCCTATGTTGGCTTCATTTGGGTATTCTTGGAGTGGAAGAAACTATTCCTTATCAAATATATTATTTGGTATTCCTTGACAACTAAATCCACCAAGGAATAGGTGTGAAAGTCTTGTGTATAGATAGTGTTGCAAAGGGTTGGAGAGAGAAGACTCTTAGCAGGACATAGGGTGGATTTCTTCAAAGAGTAGTTAGGTACTTCTTTTGGAGTTGCTAGATACCTTCATGTGTGAGTTGAAAGATTGTTTATTTTGTGAGTTTGAGAACACCATTGGATTGGGATTGGGTTTGTTTCTTTGGGGATTGGGAGTGTTACGTTTGTGAGTTTGTCAATTGGTATTAAGAGTTTGTTTTGGCTGTAATGAGATTTGGTTTAGTTTGTGGTTGTGAGGTTTGTAAGTGATGTTTGTGAGAGTGTTAATTTTTTTATGAGGGTTGGTTGATTGTGGTTATAACTAATATCATTGATGGTGGATTTTGGTTGGGGCTGTCTGTGGACATAGGCTTGGAGTTAGCCAAACCATGTTAAATATATCGTTAGCTTGTTTGGATATGTTATTCTATTGTTTGTATGAATGTGCTTCCACTATCCCCTAATCACAATGTCTGAATTATAATTATGGATCTAAAAGGTATCACTGGAATCAAGATTTAATCAAATAAAGAATCATGGAAAACTGCGGACCATACAATTCTCTCATATAATCATATAATTCTAAACTTTCTCTTGTAGCATTTTAGTTGCAAACACTTAAATTCAGATACATGATGCATTCTTCATAGAATTCTTGATGCCACGTGTTTCTTTTCTGCAAACCTTTTTGATGCCTCCCTTTCATCAAACAGAATACTTTTTAAGTGCATATAGGGAAAGCTACTGACTTCAAAACTCTGGAAATGTAGGGAAATGAAAGCCACAATGGAACAGATCCTTCGTTATATAATGCTAAACATCCTCAGTTTCTCATTCTATTGTCGGAAAAATTCTTGGAGGCTCATGCTGCACTTTATCATTGTGAAACGATGAGTACATCATCAATTAATAGTGCAGTTGCAGTGGGAACCAATTCAGTACCCATGAATTCAAACTTTCGACCTGCCCGTTCAGGTTTTGTAGTGCATTCTTTCTTAAATTCTGCTTTCATATTTCTGTCCTTCAGAATAAAATAGCATTATCTATGTCAAACACTGGGTTTTTTATTTTTTGGGGTGAGGGGAAGGGGAAAAAGGCAAAAGAACATGTCATATTTGAAAAGGCAGAAGCTGTCAAACTTGACTTTTCAGCTCAAGTTGGTTAAACTCTGATTATTGGGTGGAGATTAGCTTTAACATTGCAGCATCATAATGATGCAAAGTTATATAGAAGAATGTATTCATATCATATATCACTAGGCTTGCTCAGATGTTGACACCAAATCAACTTCTGTCAAAATCATAGTGTATGATGAACAGAAATGCACTGAGTAGATACAATTAGCATTGAATAAGGTTAACTACTATTTGTTAAAGATGCAAGTTCAAAGAAAGTTTGAAGGTGATTCTTTTCAGTTTTTGTTTTCATCCTTTATTCATTCCCAGTTTGCTAATACTAATTAATTGTCTTCTCTACTTTTCAAGAATATCATTATGTTCTTAATGACTAGGAATTGAAAACGAAATCAGGTTCTCAACCAAATAATGGGTCATTTCTTTCGTTCAGGGCCTCATCTCTCATTGAAAGCTGTTTTGGCTCTCTCTTTATTGCCCTTGTAGTGCTGAACATGATACGATCTTGCCATCTTGGTCAACTTTGAAATATCTTGTATTGATTGGTGCAATCTCTTTCAGTTCTTATCCTAAGCTTTCATCTTTTCACTCAATCCAATAGTCTCTCTTCATAGTTTCGTTTACACTAATTTTAAGAATGTCTTTCCTTTTGCCCAGCATTTCTTACAAATGAGCAACACTTGAAAGCATTTCATCCATGTTTATATTCAAGTGCTGATGTCTACTGCAATCAACCACTCATAAGAAATACTTTATCAAAGCTAAAAAAATCATATTATCTCTGTTGTCTTCACTTGATTCTCTGATGTGCTAGCATTTTCTAGCACAACATACTCCCCCCCCCCCCACCCCCCCCTCCTCCTCCCCTCTCTTCTTTATAAAAGATAACTTTCTATTCATTGGGATTTTATTTTTTCGAACAAAGTTTTTAATTATGTCTTATAATTCTTTATTTTCTGAAACACAGGTTATGAATTTACACTTCCGGCCAAAAATGTAACTATCATCCTGAACCTATTTGTAGGACTCCCCCAGGACCAGAATAATAGTCCTGCAGGAAACATTCCAACTGAAACATCAACAGTGGTATGACTAGCATCTATATTATTCATATTGTTGTTGGCTTTCCATGGAGGAATATGTAATATGTACTTTCTATCTCTTAACATATAGCTCCTAACTTGTTTCATGTTTTCCCCTCTTTCGCTCTCCTGGGATTTGCAGCCTGCAGTTTCACAAGACTGGTGTGTTCCACCACATGATTTTTCCACTAGCATCCCAATAAGTGGCCAAACTTCGTCCCTTTCCTATAGCTTTAAAGAGGAGATCACAGAGGAGGAAATAATGAGGGCACTCAGCCCTGAAAAATTCACTTTGTCACAAAACACAAGTACTACAAATCCAACATCTGTTTGTGGCGGTACTCCACCCGAAATTATGACATCTGCAGCTGATGCTGGAGAAAATTCCGGAGGTCATTCAATAATGTCTACTGTCAAAGAGAATCCTCATGATGACACATCAGTATTTGACTGGAGATCATTATTGAGAGCCACACAAAGTACGGAAAGCACAAGTAAACATTTATGTTCAATTACTAGTGCTTCTGGAAACTTGAATAATTCCAAGCCTGCTGAACTTGGAAGTACGAGTACTAAAGAACAAGGTCCCTTTAAAAGCAATGAACCACAGGGAGTTACATCACAGGCATTAGCAGGGACTTCGGAAAGTTTGCAAAGCACAACTGATAGTTCATTTATGTCTTCTTCTTTTATATCTGGAATTTCACAGCCTGAAATTCTTCAAGCCACATATGCTGGGATACACAGCCCTCATTTTTCCATGTTGTCACCAATGGCTAAATCAGAGGCCTTGTTGGGGACTTCACAAACGACACAAACTTCGGCCAGTTCATTTACTTCCAATACTTCTAAGCTATCTGGGAACTTGAGGACTATGCAGCCTTTAGCAAGCCTTCGAAGAACCATAGGCAATAATCGTTTGCAGTCTAAAAAGAGACAAAGAGGTCAATTAGGTGTATCATCCCATAGAGGAAGATCAGTTTCTATTGTAGAAAGGTCTCAACATATAAGTGGGGGAACAGAAATTTCTGCTGCTATTGATCTGGAACACAACTATGTGATGGCATGGGAGGTAACTTTTTTTTTTTTTTAAAGAAAGAAATTACCCTTGCAACTCAAATTGTTTTTGTTTTAGTAAACCAGAATTTCACTATTGACATCATTATGGATGTGTAGTAGCTTTGGGAGAGGTTGAAAACTGAATGGCCTAGGCAACTCACATCCCTTTTTTTTCTTTGTTGTGTGGTATATTGAGCACTTTAATCTGGTCAAGTTGAATTTAACATTCATCATTTTACCCGAGTACAGTTTTCCAAATGTGAACCTAGGCTAGTCCACTTCAGGTTGTTCCCAAACAGCCTTTTAGGTCATCATTCTCATCCTTGATAGTCTCATTTTCAAATTTTATACATAGCAAGGATCAAGTATGTTTTTTGATTGGATATTCATCCTAAGCTAGAAATTATCATTATCTCAGAGGTTTTCAGTATAACATATGTGACAAGACAAATTGATGTTCATCTATATTTTGTTGCTCGTGCAGGGAGACATATCTGCAAAGAAGAAAGACAAAGTCATTATTGTTCGTAGACTAAAGGTATGTTTCCAAAAGCAAATGATATATTAGGTTGGACATAGAAGATTATACTATTTGTTCACATGATTATAAAGAAAAATTTGTCACTTCTCTCTTGCATTGTCATTCATCTGATGTTACTTTCTGAAAAGCACAAAGTATCATAAGAACCAGTATATCTGAACCTCTTCTTTATATAACAGGCATACCAAAAGAAGTCAGCACCAGAGACGTAAGTTTGCAAGCAATTATTTCTTCATTTATGAATTTTCTAACAAGTATCATTCATTGAACTATCTGCTTCCTCTTGTCTAAGCATATACTTCTTTCCGTATGTAATGCTAGTGGTCCCTCTACGGTTAATCCATTACTCAACCATGAAATTACATGACGGTAATGCAGTTCTTGGTAAACTGTGCTCCTGAAATTATTTCTTCCATGGTGTTTCCTAGGCTATTTTCTGTTTAGTTCCATTGCATTTACTAACATAGCATACTTTACAGGTGTAATCAATCCAGATAAACATAAACAATCATTTTTAATTTTTAATGGCGGAAATTATTTCCTTTTAGACTTCCATCTCATAGTAAGAAAAAAAAATCTCAATATTAGGTGCAGATAAAGTAAAAAAAAAAAAAAAAAGAAATTTTCAGATTTCGTTAGGAGAATTTAAACCCTGACATCTTCTCTCTCTCTCTCTCTCTCTCTCTCTCTCTCTCTCTCTCTCTCTCTCTTTTGCTCTCAAATCTCAATTAGTGCAAATATAATTGCATCTACAGAACATTGTTCAGAAGAAAAATAGTCGTACTCTTTAGGCAACTGAACAATTTAGAAAAGGTGTGTTACTGTGATGAGTTTTTTATTGATAGTTTTGCAACCAAAGTTGTCGAATAATCTGTATTTGACTACCTAACCCTACTCCATTTAGGTGGAAACTGTACTATCTTCACTCATGTTTTGAAAGAATTTTGTTCTGTTTCTTCCAGGCTTACTGCTGATTGGCCACAGACACTGCAGATTGTTCGTGAAATACCCCAACGGTTGATCAATAAAACGTAATTATAGTGACAAACTGTCCATTTATCAATTAATATACTAACATATTTCTTGTTGACCTTCCTAAGATTTACTAATAATCTGATCAAACAATTATGTCCTGTCGCAGACCATATGATGGCCATGCGGATTACATGATCTTTGAAGCATCCAATGATCACCGAGTATATGAACAATTTAGAAAAAAGGAGCTTGTAAGTCCTCAACAACCGAAAACATTTATCATAGACATTTATATATATCTTTTTGAGGTTTTTTTTTTTTTTTTTCCTTTTTCTTGTTTAACTCAGCATTTTCATCCTATGGAGTTTATGCTAGTTTCCATTGGCAAGTCCTTTCACATTAGAAATTAATGATTAGGGTATGGGTACACATCGGAACTTATATATATATATATATATGTTTTAATAAATTTTTTTATGAAAGGAGCTTAGATTGTTAAGAACAGTGCAGATTGAGCACAGCAAATAAAGCTGGAGTTGAGCAGAAACTAGAGAAATACACTATCATTTCATACATGATAAAAATAAGTTGTCGTACCTGAGACCTATCACTTTTAGTGGAAAGCACTTGCCATTGCACCAAGGCCTGACCTCTATACATGATACATCTATGAATACATAAATAATCACGCATAATAATTTGTATGGGTATTGCAAAATTGTGAAATCATGTTTTGAAAACACTTTACAATTTTAACTGAAATCGTGTTTTGAGTGTGTGATAATCATTGCTCTATGAAAAATCCATCCATGGTATTAAGTTTGGGATAATATGATATAATCTATCATAGCATACAAATAGAGAAGAGTGGTCATAGTAAAATATGTAAAAAACTTAAAAACTGGGATATTAGGCTTTCTAATGAAACAGAGTTGCTAAGATTAGGGCTGGTTTTGAGGGAGAAAAAACAAAAAAGCCACCATGTGTTATGATGGGAGGCTTCTAGTAGGGCACTTGCAATATGCATGTGGAGACACCATGTGAAGAAATTTAAATTTAATTGATCAAAACTTAAGTTTCCTGGAGCATTCTCCAATAGGACCTACACATTAAAATAAAATCATCTAATGGCCTTGCCCTGCATCACTACATTAATTCACTCACAAAAAAAATGTTCATCATTCCCCAAACTTGAATAGGAACTACTAAGGCCTGATTACAGAACAAACTTGAATATTGTAGTTTGTTTAAGTGCAAAAAGTCATGCAAAGCCACATTCCAAAAGCTCATCAGTTTTGCCAAAGAGTAGCCTTATTCCATTAGGGCCACATAAATGGTGGCAGTGGCACACTATATGTCTCTACATCAATACTACTATCTATCAGTTACTGATTCTAGTTCCAAATCATGGGTCTCAAGAACTTACCTCTAGAGCGTGCTCAATACCAATAGTTGTCAATAATAACATGTCAACATTTTTATAGTCTGCTCACAAGCTCTACTATTGTTGAACTTGACTGCATTTCTATGGATTTCAGGGTGTCAGAATCGACCTGCCTTCTCAGACATTGATCTTTACTCCAACTGGTGCACCATGCCGTTTCATTGGAACACTTTTTCCTGGGGTGAGATTTTTTTATAGCCTCCTTGCAGCTTTTACTAAAAAAATTTGGGTTTTAACTTTTGACTAACCTTTGACATTGGACCAGGATTGCCCTCTATACAAGTCATGTGAACAAGAACAAAATGATCAAGCTACAGCGGATGAAAGCGCAATGAATGAAACTGATTGAGCTTTAGCTACAAGGGGACTCAATACCAATTATTCATGGCAGCCTAATAAAATCCTTTACAAACTCTTTTTTAACTTTAAATTCTGTGGCGAGCAGATAAAAATTGACGTTATATGGATTCATTTTGATGAATTGTTTTCAGGTCACTTTTGACAAAAAATTAAAATAAAGAAAGACAGATTATATATATGTTATAAATGCTGCATTTATCTATAGGCATAACATGCAGGTCTAGAGCTATAAATGAACCAAATGGTTTATAATCAGCTCAAGCTCGACTTGGAAAAAAGCTTGTTTATGTTGTTTTGTTTAGTAAACAAAACAAGCTCAAGCCCAAATTTAGGCTTATTAAACGAGCTAAACTCAAACATAATAATGTGTTCAGGAACAAGCTCGTGAACATGAGAATTCAATTTAACCATATATAATATTATATTTTTATACGTATACTAGTTGCAGACCCACGCATGTATGGGAATAGACAATTATATTTTAGTTATGATATAATATATAATTTGTTCTCTAAATTTTGTGGAAAATAATTTGTTCTCCCAAAAACTTAAACAATTTCTAAAATTATTTTTTTATTTATCTATCTCAAAAAAATATATCATCATTTTACTATTTGGATTTATTTGATTGATATTATGCATTTTTTAGGCAATCCATATTTTGATAAATTATGTTATCGTTCGTTATATTTTCCTAATTTGTTTTTCCTGGACAACTAAACTATTTGAGTTTCAAATATATTATTCCAAATTTTCATTCTCTTAAAAAGATATTATTATATTTATAATTTTTCTTATCATAGGAGTAGTTTCGAACTATTGATTGAGTTTTGTTTACTAATATAGATATATGAAATTGGAACTACATATTTCTTAAACATTCCTACTAGACTATACCATATTATAAATTTAATATTTAAAATAATATGTAGGAAAAAAGTAGATTTAAGTCTAAAATTGAAAACTTCACCTATCAAAATGAAAGAAAATAATCTATATAACAACATAAAGAGAACATATATTTTTTTTTTTACTACATACACTTTTATTTATGAAGATTTAATTGCCTTTTACTAGATTTTCATATTGCATTTTTGTTGATACGCTCCTGTTGAGCCTTCTCGTCTGTCATATCATTGGCCACATCATCATTATTTTTATTATTTATTTTTTACTTTTAATTTTTTGACAATATTAAATATATAAATATATTGGCTTTACAAATTCATCTCAGACAGTTTTAACTTTACATATTCATTTACTTTAATTTTGATGTTATAGCCAAATGATAATTCAATGAAAGATTATAATAAAAATATTGTCTATACATATTCATCTTGGGCAGTTTAATTTTAATAGTTGATAGACAGATTCAAATAAATAGCCAACATTATATTTTGATATAAATTCAAAATCTCACTTCCAAATAACTAAGTATTATGTCAAAAAAAAAAAATCAAACAAAAGCTAAAAGAAGAACATACTACCAAATCGTATTAACCCAAAATAGTATTATATAAAAAAAAAAAAAAATAGGGAAAAATGTTCACACACCCCTTGAACTTCAATGTAGTGGCCATTACACCCCCCTCAACTTTTATTTCAGCTAATTTACTCCTTAAGCTTTACACTTGTGTCAAACTAATACATTAGTTGGTGTGCTATTAAATTACTAATGGAAAATACACGTTAAACTTAAAAATAGTAAAATACCAAAATCAATTCTCTGAACTTTGAAGTTTTGAATCTGATAGAAAGAAGAGAGAGAAACATTGAGAGAGAGACAAGCCAAAGAAGGTGAAGCCCAAAACTACTAACTCAGGCTCAGAAAATTTGAAGTACTTTAAATTTGAATTGGTATACTAGTCTCTGAGTATGCGCAGATGCTCTTTTATTTTTTAAAGTACTTTAAATTTTTTAAATTTAAAGTACTAACATGGTTTTTAACGACTAACTCGGACAATGATTTTGTGTTTTTTAGCTTCACGTGTGAGATTCACGTGCATTTTATGTTAGTAAATTAACAGCAAACTAACTGAAGTATTAATTTGGCACATATGTGAAGTTTAAGGAGTAAATTGGTTAAAATAAAAGTTGAGGGGGTGTAATGACCAGTACATTAAAGTTCAAGAGGTGTATGGGCATTTTTCCCTAAAAAATACAATGATTCATCAACCTAAGTGAAGTTGCAAAAAAGAATAAATAATATATATATATATATATATATATGTATGTATATATATATACACATATAGAGAGAGAGAGAGAGAGAGAGAGAGTAATCACCTTTTTCGGGAGAGAAATAGAAAATAAAATGAAAAAAAGAAGCATCAAAATAAAAATATATAATCATAAGTCAAACACCAAATTATCCAAGTCATAATATATGGTAGAATATTATTATATTCTTGTAAACTATATTTATATGTAATAGAATAACATTTAACAATCATAGAAAAGGAAAAAAAGATAATAACTAAAAAACCAAATTGCAACCCAACGTAAAATTCTAAAGAACACGTAAATACATCAATCTAAAATAGAGATACAAAAAATAAAAATAAAAATCACTAAAAAATAAAACATGAGAGAGAGAGAGAGAGAGAGAGAGAGAGAGAATAATAACCTTTTTCATGTGAGAAAATATGTATAAAACGGGGATAAGAAGAGTCAAAATAAAAAGAAGGAAAAGAGATAGATGAAGAGTGACACTAAGGTTGAGAGTAATGGAGAGATGAAAAAGTAAAAGGGAAGTTATGGTTAGAAGAAGTAGAGAGAAATGAGAAATAGGTAGATGATGTGGCCGCTGATGTGGCTCAACAGGAGAGTAGTAACAATAAATGCTACACTTCAGCTTTTTAGATAAATATAAATTTGTCTAAGAGCATCCTTATCAGATGTTGCAAAAATTATGTCATTTTGCTACACTAAAAGCCTACTTTATTATTTTACTACATTATTTTACAACATTTCATTTATAAGATATTTTATCGTTCAATTCTATACATTAAAATAATATTTACTACACATTAAAATAATATATTATCCCTCCCCCATTATCATCAACAACAGCAACAACATCAACGACACAACCACCAGCCACCAATATCCACTGCCGTAACAACACCGACAGCCACCACCGGCCACCACCCCTACAGCCCACCACCACTCAAATCAATTGAACCACCACATGCCGCCTACAATTTAAAAAACAAACACAAAACTCATACCACCCCCACAGCCCACCATCACCCACAGCTCACCCATCATATCAGAACCCACCATCACCACCACTACAACCTACCTCTACTGTAAACCAACAACCATAATTACTCACCAATATCATATCAACCCAAATTGTAGCAAAAAAAAAAAAAAAAAAAAAAAAAAAAAAAAAAAAAAAAAAACAACAACAACAACCCACAACCAGAGAGAGGTAGAGTGAAAGGCGAACAGAGAGGAGAGGGAAAAGGGTGAGATCGACAATGGCCTCGGGGTGAGATCGGCCCATAAGTGAGATTGGCGAGATCGAACGTGGCTGAGCGATATTGATGGCAGCTGGGTGAGATCGGCGGTGGCGGCTTCAGAGGGTGAGAGAGATTAAGAGGAATCGTTGAGAGGAACAAAGGTAAGAGAGAGGGAACCGGTGAGTTCCGCAAACAAACCACTCCGAGTTCGCGCATTTCCAAGAAGCTGTCCTCTAAGCCCTCACTGGCGGAGCACGCTGTCGTCGTCGGAGCTACGCCATCGTCGCTACTGGTGAACATCCTGGACTGGTTGAAGATCCTGAGAGTCGAGTACAGAGATAATAACCGGTACAGGGAGAAGAGAGAGGAACCAATGAGAGAGAAGAGAAAAGAAAAAATGATGAGAGAGGAGAGAGAAAAGAGAATAAAAAAACTATTAAAATTTATGCCATTTCTGTCTGTACCGTCTCATATTTGAGACGGTACTGTAGCCGTGTTGCATAAATTTTGAGATTTGGAACATCTAATAAAGCTCCATTTTTGTGTTTGGTGTGGCAAATGTGCCAAATATTTGGCATTTGGTACATATGCCACATAATAATTTAATATCATATAAACTTATTTAAAAACTTATATATTCCAATTTCAAGTCTATAAAAATATTTTCTAGCATCCTTATTAGATGTGGCAAATGTGCCAAATATTTGGCATTTGGTACATATGCCACATCTAATAAGGATGCTAGAAAATATTTTTATAGACTTGAAATTGGAATATATAAGTTTTTAAATAAGTTTATATGATATTAAATTATTATTTGCATTTTATTGATAATATAAACAATATATTCTAGTAACAATGTATAGGTTTGTGCAAGGATTTAAAAATAAATAAAAAATAGTCGAGGTTTTACTATGATCCAAATGCCAGTAACTTGCCATTATTCATGACTTCAGTCAATTCCGTTCTCCAAACCGTTGACGGTTGGTTTGACCCCTACAATAACTTTTGAATATTGAGCGAAAACAAGAAGTAACTTTGAAAAAAGACAAGAGTGCGATGGAGTCATGGGACTTGAGAGAGTGGCATAATGACAATATTTTTCCTTGTCAAAAATTAATAAAAGGGATGTATAACATACGGATTTTAATAATGTGTGCCCTAAATGTTTATCAAAAATTGAAAAAGTTCTGACAATTTTTCAATTTCAATAAAACTTTTCTAAAAATAGATTTATTAATGTATGCCATAACATAATGAAGGAACGGAAAACTTTAATTTCAAGAAAAATTACAATTGAGCTTGATGGGTTTAACATATATATACACTAGCCTCTGAACTCTTCTATTTTTTTGGATAAAGGTTAACAATTTGCATCTATTATAATTTAGAAATATATATTTTTATTTTGGCGAAAAACCCATTTTTGTCCCTACATTTTCATGCGATTCCCACTTTGGTTCCTATCTTTTTTTTTCACCACTTTTAGTCCCTATTTAGAAAAACGCCTTTCATTTTTGTCCTTTTCGTCAGTGCCCTAATGGCAAAGTCCTACATGGCAAATAGAACTATTAAAATAATAATAATAATTTTTATTTTGACATTAAAAAATGCCTCATCAGCATCTAAATTAAAAAAAATTTAATTTATTAACTTTAACTAAATAAAAAAAATTAAAAATAAGAATAAAAATCAAAAATCACATTAATTGAAATCTAAGTGTGTCTTGAACAAGAACAAAAAGAACACAAACCCAGATCTAAGATCACAAAATTAAAATTCAAAAATCACAAACTCAGAAAATAAGAACAGAAAATTAAACTATAAATCCACATAAGAACACATGCCTAGATTTTCTAACATTTTCTTGCACTTTCTTGTCAACCAAACACAAAAACACAAACTGATTTCCAACAAGAACAAAAACACAAACACAAACCCAGCAACAAATCTTCCTTGTCAACCAAACACAAAAGCAACAAACACAAACCCAGTTAGAAGCAAACAATTAAAAACAGTCTCTGACTCTCTCTCTCTCACTCACTGGCCACTGCTCTCCCTCTTTCACACTCTCTGCTATCTCTCTCTCTTTCTCTCATGGCTTGAACCTCCATGGGCAAACTCAAGCTGTGCTACTCCTTCCTCAGACCACCGTTCACCATCTCTGGAGTTTATAACTGTGTATCACTGGCTCTCTCTCTCTCTCTTAATTGCAACCAAATCAGTCAAAAATTTTCTTAAGTTAATTGATTTCACCATTGAAAATGACCGTCTAAGTGTGGGTTGGTTGATTAGGTAGTGGGTGTGGAGTATTCAAGTTGGTTAGGTCACGATCTGGGTGGAGGTGGTGGCTGGGTCGTGATTTGGCATCTAAGCATGTGTCATTGTCGTGAATTGTTGGGTAGCACTGGTGGTGCGTCGCCGTCGTGGTCACCATTATGGGTCTGTGTGGGTTTTGTTTTTGTTGAATTGTGTTTGTTTGATTTGTGGTTGGGTTGATCTGTGTTTCTTTTGTTTTGGTTTGGTTTGGTTGTTGATGTTGTGACTTGATTGTTTGATTTGGGTATGAGGCATGGCTGTGATGGGTTTTCATTTTAATTTACCAGAGCAAGGCTATGATGGTTTGAGAAGAGATGGGTCTGATGTAGAGAAATTTGCTAAAAGTGAAATTTCTGATGCGTTTGAGGTGCTCCTTCACGAGGGGTTTCGAGTTGTACTCTCTCACGATAGCACTAGTGACCCGTCCCAGTGTCGATTTTCTTGTGTTCTTGTGTTTGATTTTCTAGGTTTGTGCTCGAAATTTCTGGGTTTGTATTAATTTTCTGGGTTTGTATTCTTTGGGTTTTGAAAATTTTGGGTGCTCAATTTGGATTTTTTCTCTCATCTCACATTAGATTTTTTAAAAATCTTTTCTTTTTTAACCAATCTATGGTATTTTTGGGTTTTGGCTAATCGTGTGTGTTTCGGCTGATATTGTGTTTGGTTGCCAACAAAACAATGACTGGGTTTGTGTTCTTGTTTGATCTTGCTCAAAATAAAACTAGAGCTCAATTTATATTATTTTTTGTTTTTATTTTTGTTTTTTCCATTTTCTCATTTAGTTAAAATTCATAAATTAATTTTTTGTTTTTAAAATATGACGTGGCATTTTTAAAATGCTAAATAATATATTATATTATTATTTTAATGCTGACGTCAACATTTAATGTGCCAGTGATGCACTTCGTCTGCCATGTAGAACTTTGCCGTTAGGGCACTGACGAAAAGGACGAAAATGAAAAGCGTTTTTCTAATAGGGACAAAAAGCGGTGAAAAAAAAAAAGATAGGGATCAAAGTGGGAATCTCGTGAAAATGTAGGGATGAAAATGGGTTTTTCACCTTTTATTTTTAAAACAAATAAAAATGATAAACTTTAGAGATAAGCAGTAATTGTAATTTCTTTTTGAATGTAAAGGAAAAAAATCTTAAATTTTAAGAGTTCTCTTTTTGAATTTAAAATGAAATTTTTTATTTGACATTTAGAGCATTTGCATCCAAAATTTACAAAAAAATTCTATTTTACCCTCTCAAAACTCACTTTACCATTTATACCATACCATTTTTCAACACTCCCAACATCCCAACTTTTATTTTCCTAATTCTACTCATTAAAATAATATTTCTACACAACAAAATAATATATCCCAAAATCACTATCATTTATAATACAACACATTATTTATTATTTCTCTCTCATTCTTTCTGTTCAAAACAACCACAAATTTACTGAAGCCACCATCACCGACCACCATGACCACTGGCCACCATCAACACCAGCACAACAGCTCACAAATAATATATCCCAAATCTACTCGTAATCACCGGCCACCATGACTACAACCCAAATCCAACCAAATTTGCAACAAAAATCATCAAAAAAACCAATGAAAATTACACAAACCCATCACCATGAAGGAACAAAGAACAAACACAACAGCATCACCACCTAAAACTCACCATCAAAGCCATCACAACACCATCCACAACCCACAATCCAAAATCAACCAAAGATCCATACCATAAACCACAAAATCAACCCACAACCTAGAAACTTAGATCGGTGAGGGGTGAGACTGTGAGGCGGCGATGGCCGTGACGAACAGGTTGCATGTTTGTTTGAGAGAGAGAGCAGAAAGGGGGAGAGTGAAAGAGGCTGAGATTGAGAGAAAGGAGGATGATGATCAAGATCTCGACATCGGGGCGAGATCAATGGCGAGTTGGTGGCATTTAAGGTCGGCAGCGGTGAGATCGGCAACTTGTAAGGCAGTAGTGGTGAGAGAGAAAGAGAGTGAGAAAAAGTAGATGAGAAAACAAAAAGAAAGAGTTGAGAAAGAAAGAAGACGTCTCAGCCCCAGAGAAAGAGAGACAGAGACGAGAGAGAATAAAAGTGATTAAAAAATGTATACAATAGTGCTACAGTGCCATTCTACATGTAGAATGGCACTGTAGCAACATTGTAAAATTTTTTACAATGGTTCCCATTTGGCAGTCTAGATCCTGAGATCTTTTGGATTTGAAATGCCAAATTTTTCTTACATTTGGCATTTGCTAGGCCCAATGCGAATGCTCTTATGACCCTATTTCTAAATGAAGTTACTCTTCATTAATGAAGGTATTTTTAAACCACATAAAAGTCCAGTTTAAAGAGGGAAATCCTCTTATTTATAGGATAGATATGTCTAAACCTATCGATCTGATCATAAGGATTCTTGTTATTTGCTAGGGAGGGTAATGGCACTTAAAAATGTCTCGAAATATTTTTGTTTTGTGGTATAATTGCTTCAGTCTAGGCAATGGAGCAGGTACCAGTAGTGACCAAATACTATGGAGGAAGCTGGTCCTGTAGTAAGGTTTGACTTCCTGGAGAAGTTGATAATCATTGTTCTATTTCTAATTTGAAGTACAAATCATTTAATGCATCCAATTTTTCTCTTTTTTTGATGAGCCAAACCTAAGGGCATGTTGGGTTGGAGGAGTGGAAAAGTGGGAGGATGAAAAATATTTAGTTTTTCTTCGTGTGTTTTTGGTTATTTGTTGAGGGAGGGTAATGACACTTAAAAATGTCTCAAAATATTTTTTGTTTTGTGGTATAATTACTTCGGTCTAAGCAATGGAGCAGGTACTGGTAGTGACCGAATACTATGGAGGAAGCTGGTCCTGTAGCAAGGTTTGACTTCCTGGAGAAGATGATAATCATTGTTCTAGTCCTAATTTGAAGTACAAGTCATTTAATGCATCCAATTTTTTCTCTTTTTCTGATAAGCCAAACCTAAAGGTCCGTTGAGTTGGAGGAGTAGAAAAGTAGGAAGGTGGAAAATATTTAGTTTTCTCTCATGTGTGTTTGGTTAGAGAGATGGAAAAGTGGGAGGCTGGAAAACTCTTTTATTTGGTTGAAAAGAAAAATGGGAGGATAGAAAATGTAGTTTATATTAATTGACTATTATACCCTTATTACATTAAGAAATAGATTTATTTGTACTCATTAAATAATATAAAATTTACTAACAATTATATTTTTTGATGAGAAGTGTTACGTCCATAACATTTTTCGCAATACTTTCACAACAAAATTTATGTGGAAAATTGTTACTAGTTCTAATTTGAACCCGTCACTGAAAATATTTTTTTACTCACCAATATTAACTAATAACAATTTGTTACTTAAAATTTATTATAAAAATATTGTGGTAACATTTATCAATTAGGATTTTTTATTTTTTATATTATTTCTCATTTCTCTCATTTCATTTCATCCATACGTTGTTGTTGTTGTTTTTTTTCCCCTCCATACACGTTTGTCCTTATCTCTTTATCTCCTCCTTCTTTTCTTTCTTTTTCTCCCCCATTCAGGAAGTGCTCTCATTCTCTCTCTTTTTTCTCCAGCTCTCGCTCTCTGTTTTTTTTTTTTTTTTTTTTCTTCCTCCTCCATATACGTTTGTCCTTATCTCTTTATCTTCCCCTTCTTTTCTTTCTTTTCTCCCTCATTCAAGAATGTTCCAGCTAGTGCTCTCATTCTCTCTTTTTTTTCTCCAGCTCTCACTCTTTTTTTTTTTTTTTTTACTTGATTCCAGAACAATCGTTGTGATTGTGAAGAGGATAGGTGGGAGAGGGAATTTGTGTAATTCCATGGTGAGAGCACTTTTCTCTCCACAATTTTCCTCCCGATTTGATAGGATGTAAATTGTGGACTCGAGAGAGCAAATTTTCTCCCGAGTTTTCCATCCCTAGCATTTTCTTTTTTTTGCCAAACAGCGAAAAACATTATTTTCCACCCTATTTCCTCCGTTTGTTTTCTATCCTCCCTGTTATCCCCCCAATCAAACACAGTGTAAAGAGAACGTGTACCAGGAATGTGCAGTCCATCTCGTTAAAAGTGGAAGAAACATTGTCTAATCAGGATGGAGCTCATGACTAAATTGCCAAGCAATAAAAAATGGATCAACTCGAACCCCTTTGGCTTTGGAATTGGAAAACATTTCAGAAGCTTCTCTGCCAAGTAAGAGTAACAGAAAACACATTTAATCAATTCATCACTCTATTACAAAGTATACAAATTTTGAGTACAAAATCATTCCCCTTGATAAAATTGATGGGAAAGATTACTAAAGTCCAGTAAAAATTACACCCGAATCACCTACTACAGTAATGTGCACCTAAAACACGTGATACAACAAACATGCCACGTAAAAAGATGTTTTGGATGATCCATGGCATTAATTAACCTCACAGCCCTTTTTTCTTCAACCTCAGAGCCTTCTGACTAGATGGTTGTTTTGGTGTAGGCTCCACAAGCAGCAAGCGTGACATGACGTATGTCAAGAGTTCTTCACGATGGGAAAACGTGAAGTCCAAGTGGGCATACTCAAACTCATTGTATGATACATCCACACCTGAATTCTTCATTACTTTATAGTGCTTTCTTACCATTGATGGCCGAATTACCTTGTCCTTTTGTCCAGCAACTAGATCAACAGGGATATCAATGAGCCCATAATATTCACCCAAGTCCAATGGCTCAGGAGATCCATACACCTCCATGTTAGCAGATGCACTCCCATAATCATACATTCTAAACTTCCCAGTGTGCTTCATCTGTGCAAGGTGAAGCGCCAAGTGAAATGAAACTCCTGGCATATCATTCATGTTGTAGTGTGGTAATCCTAACACACCAATCCAATTTGAGCTGTCTCCACCAACCACATAACTCATTAGGGTTTGGACTAGCCCTCCAACTGCAGGATAGTTGTGGAAATCCCTAGCCAACTTGTTGAGTAACATCCGGAAGAATCTGGTTGGTATGTAGAAGGCAGGCACAAAGGGTGCCAAAAAAGGACCAAACATAAGGAAAAAATACTCAACCACTGTGAAAACAAAAGTAGAATCCTGATGGAACCCGGCAGGTGATAATAAAATCAATCTAGATAGTCTGTGGGGCTTTTCTTCTATCCGTCGTGTTATTACATACATCAATATAGCTGCTCCTCCCAAGCTATGGCAGATTGCACAAAGTTTGTAAGGTTGATCATCACTTTCCTCCTGAAGAGAAGGTTGGCTAAGCTTCAATTCTGAAGTTTTCACTTCGTGAATCTTCTCTATCATTGCAGGAATATCCTCAGTGCCATGCTCATTGATGGAGTATTGCCAGTACCTAAATTGATGCTAACATTTAGTTACAGCATTACCATACCATAATGGTACCACATTATATAAGATATCTGAAATAATGCTCATTCTCCTCCTTCCCCACTATAAATTTCTTGAATGCAACTGATTGGATAGAGGCATTCAAAGAGAAAGATTTGGATTTCAACTTTGAGTTTAAATGACTTGAATAACAAGTTTTTGTTTTTGTTTATGCATTTTTTTAATTGAAGAAATTTGTGGATAGATTTAAATTTTAGTAATATCTGGATTTGAAATGATTAGTTGTAAGATTTTACAAGTGTCTTTCTTTTTTTGGATAAGTAACATTACAAGTGTCGTTGTTCAAGTAAAATCTCTAAAACTTGAATATTCTTTTTTTTTTTATAAATAAAACTCAAATAATCATGTGTAGGTAAATTTATATTAAACAATTTATACTAACAACCATTCTTCAAATCCAAACAGACTGAAAAGATATAATTCCATATTAAAACTGACAAACAAATACATATGCAACTCATTTGCACTTACCGTCGTGAGGAAATGTTCTTGTCAGCATGTTCCCTAGAAACCAAACCCCGAAAATTCCCAAGAAAAACATCATACCCTGCAAGACAAGCAAGCAATCACATATTCATTGCTCAATCGTGTTCTGCAAACTGCACATACTCTTAATGCAAATGTAGCAAACCTTGATCAAAGGCTGCAAAAGCTGGAGAACCAACAACCCCATTGGACACCCAACTGGGAAAAGAGATAAAAAAAAAAAAAAAAAACTTATTAGAATAAAAATTTAAGCAATGCATATGAAAAACAAAATTTTAGAATTTTGGAGATACAAGAAAACATAATGCAATAAGTTTATTAACTAAGAATGTGGTACTGAATTTACTAAAGAAGGCTTTAACAAAAGATATAGGCTTGGGCGTTCTAGGAGGGATGGGTGCAAACATGCTCTAAACCAACCTGTCTTTTATATGTTCTGGACAATTTTTTCATGCATTCTGCTAAGGAAGTTAAGCTGCTGATAAAGGTTTGGCCATATTTATTAAAGAAAAGTAAATTGATTCCAGAGGACTAAGAGCGACAAACAGGAATGTATAAGAATAAATATTAACATATTAATTCAGCCATAACAAAAAGGAACATTCTAACATATTATGTTTTACCATTCTAAACATCTTTTTTTATGATAGTTTTTTAATGATGCGTTGTAGAATTTGAAGGAAAGAAAGAGGATGCATCATGCAGAGAGCTAGTGTGAAAGAGGATGCAGCTCATATACAAATTTCTAAGAACAATGAATGACAAGATGACAAACTACAACAATTTGGTGGCACAAGGCAGAGAAACCACATTGTCTGATGATGGGGTCACAATAAGACAAAGGCCAAAAAATGGTAGCTGATAGGAACAACATTTAAACTTTCGTCTAAATATACAAAGCTAAAAGAATGATCCCATATTTAGCATTCAAGTCCAAACCTATGTAAAGAAATCAATAATTTTGAATTTTCAAAGGTGGACAGAAATTCAATATTTCCACAAAATTCCATCCATTTTACCAACTTGTTAATTTGTTATTGGCTAAATTTTGATCTCCAGACTCCAACTAGACTCAAAGATGCAAAAATACATTAAATGAAAAAACTACACTCCTGAGCCAGGCACCGAAAAATTATAACTTCAATAATTTTAATGTATTTTCTGGAGCACTTCTTCTATCAATCCACTCTCTTTTTAAAAAATTGAGAGAGAGAGAGCAGATGGATCCTATCCCCTATGTTGAAACTAAATCATATCTGCAACTGACTTTTCACTAGCGCAAATTACAACTAACCAAGGAAGAGAAAGATGGAAAAACTCACCCCATAGATGAATCGAAAACTCCATGCTGAAGATAAACTGCTTTCCGGGCATCACGTCTGCAACATCACACTACAAGCATAAGGCACCATTCACCCAAAAATAAACCCAAAACCTGACAGGAACAAGTTTTTACCTAGGAATTCTTTCCAAAAGAAGAACATAACCATCAGCAGTGACCACATGGATAGCTTCATATGGGTACCTAATACAGGTAGAAACGTAAGGTACTTGCAGAAAATATGAATACTTCCAGAGAGAAATATAACTTGAATAAAGTTAGCAGGAGCATAGCCGTTACCCAAGTTCCGTTATGACGTCCTGACATGTCCGGGCATCTGTATTTAGAGACTGATAAAAAGTCATATTCTGTTCTGTAGGAGCTGGATCATTTTCCCCAAGAGTATCTGTAGTAACAGATACTTCCACAACGTTAACATGATTTTCTTTAGTACGCCCAATGTAGTATGAAACCCCTCTGAATAGTTTTCTGAAAGCCTCTGATGGGGAAAGAATAAAATGAGCTGCCTTGTGAACAACATCAAAAATAGCTTCGATGAAAATCTCTATTGCTAGATGAAGATCCTGGAGAGATAATGAGATACATAAGCCAAAGGGAAATCATGCATGCAAATCAATCCATAAGATGAGAAAAACAAATGATAAAAAAATCACAATTTCCAAGATTGATAGGAGATTGCAGTCCTTGCACAAACCTCTATGACTCCACGTCTCCTGTCAGTGGTGCGGTGAACAATCTGGTCCCTGAGGGTAAACACTCTCTTAATCGAATGTAAACCTGAATGCTGGTGGCTTCTAGAGAGAGCAGGGGCTTTTGATACCCTATTAAAGAGAAAACGATAAAGATAAACTGGGATCCCCATAAGAAATTTTGCAGGCAACAGAATCCAAAAGAATATGCATCTGATCCATCCTGTCCAATGCCTTTCATACTTGGTAAAAGTACCGGCTCCTGAGACACGTGAACTTTGAGATGAAGGTGATGCAGGATATATGTTTCTGTCACTATCTTCTTCTGCAGATGAGTAATCTACACTTGATGTATCAGAATCCACAGAAAGCTCATAAATGAACTGGTTGAAAGAGGACACACCACTACAACATCGCAGAAATGCAGAAATGTCAACAACCAAGATATGCAAGCACAAAACAAAGACTAAAAATTGCACAACAAACAATAAACTTTGGAGAGAAGTTTTTTTTTAATATGAAAAAGCTAGATATTCAGATAATCATTTTGATAAGTAGATATTCAGATAATCATATGTTGATAAAAGCACCATATAAGCCTAGCCTTACACACTAGTGGAAAGAAATGATTTTTAAGGATTTTAAATAAATAAAAATTCTTTCATCAACATGCAAAATCAATTCCAAATTTCTTCCCCTTTTGTCAGCCACAAAGAGTTGAGTTTTATTAGCACAAAGTTGTGAGAATTGCAATGGCATTGGTGAACAAATGGAAAGCCAAGTTCAAGCAACGGTCAAGAAGACAAGTAAATTGTAGGAATACAAAATTCTCAAGACTGAATAAACACAAGAACAGAAAAATTAAATTAAACATAAGAATCAGCACCCATGGTCGTTTGTAGTCAGCACCAAATGGGAATAGAAAACATATGAATCAAAATCTATATTGACTGGAATCAGCACCAAGGAAATAGAAATCTTACAACAGAAATTTTATCCATCACAAACTTGTTTCCATAGTACAATAGCAGGCTTAATAGACTGTTAGTCCTAACCCTAATTGAATTGGGTCAAAGCCTTGATTCTAGGAAATTATTAGCCTAATTAGCTAATAAGACCTAAATTAAAATCCAATAGACTAATAGTAAAATTACAATTGCCTTCTGAAATTAAATAAAACAAAATTAAATTTTTTTTTTCACTCCTAGTGCTAACAACAAACTCAAGATCAAAGTTATTTGTACCCATGGGAGACCAATAGAACCAGCTGGTCAAAGTTACTAGGAAAACCAGTCCATGGTATTTGTAATTGCATACTTATGTAAGGTTTAATAATCAGTCCTTAATTTCCATGTTTTGAAAAATGAAAATGTAATTAGTATTGTCAACATCTTAGTACCCACTAGATTTCATACCTAGGAACCTATGAAAGTAGTTAAGTCCTATCTAGAATGTCTAAGAGCATGAATTTAAGCTAAGAAGGCAGCCTACTTTGAGATAAAAATATTTTATTTCTGGGAATTACCCCCTTTTCTGCCTGCTTAGGTTTAATCTGCTGTTTTTATAAACATATCTTTGCAGCACTATGCAGCTGCATCACTACTTGTCAAGAATAACTCTCTCCATTCTGTTTAACAATGAACGATCCCAAGCCATCATACAAGCTTTGGATGCAAAACAATTCTGTAGGTACCATCAAAATAGTTAAAACTTACTTTTCCATCCAACGTGGAAATCGAGGTCCGCGAAAGGTTGGCCTAAGCTCCCAGCCATGGATACCTTCAAGGATCTTAGCCTTCCCCGGCAAAATTGTCAATAAAAGCGCTGAAACTCCATTGATCAGCCTCACAATATTGTTCAGAGATTCGTAAGTGAATGTCTTCACTGACCTGCACTAAAGAAATAAAAACAAGAAATAAAATACAAATTGCTCATTTCATGACCAAAAATATGCTATATCAAAAATGCTTAAGGGAAATAATCCTCTGGAGGGCACCTAAAGATAGATAGATAAAGCCCTACATAATGTGGAAAAATATGAGCCTTAATGGCACCCAAACTATAACTAGTACCATAGAAAATCAACCAAAACACAATTGTTCTCAGCAATACTGAAGATAGCATAGGAAAATTAGACATACTTTGGGAAATGAAAACGACCCCAGACCACTAGAAAGCTAAAAAATATAATAAAATGCATGAATTTCAAACTTCTTCTCTATTATGAATAGTTTTATGATACACAAGGACAAAGGATGAACCAGGCCCTGCAATCAGTCAAATAATTCACATATCAGTTTACGAAAGTCCCAAACTTTTGATCAAGGCCTACTTCTTCAGAATTCTGAAGAGAACCAAACACGGCCATCATAGGCATTTATATGAAAGCCATGACCTCCTACATATGCATACACTAACACTTGTGAGTACTCTCAGTAAAATTGAGAATACTTGATCAAATTCTACTAATATGACATCACCAAAAACCTTGTAACTCAGTGAGCTTACCTAAAGGACAACAAAGGTTTAAATTCCCCTCCCCAATTATTGTAACAATTAAATTATGAAAAAAAGCTAAAGCTACTAAAAGTTTTACTACCTAATGCTTACAAACTGATGTGGCAATCAATGCTATTGGTGTGGGCTTCAACTGCCTAATAAATGAATATTTGAATTGCCTCTTTGTAATTAATAACACATCAATTTGTAAGCTCTAAGCAGTAAAACTTGTAGTACCTGTAGCACTGTGATATGTTCCAGATAGAAGGAAAAGGCAAACCCTGCTGAATGCTGATCACTGACTATTCCTAAATCATATCAAAATTTTCACATCATTTTAATTTCTAAACAAAGCTAATAACAATTATAATGATAATTAATGGGGGGTGGTGATGTGGCATAATCTAAGCCATTCCTTAATCAAGTTAGATTATCCTGGTTATTAATCACAACTACTACATTTAAAAAAAATTAATAAAAAGTAAAAAAAATTAAAAATTAAAAATTAAAAAAAATAAACCCAGAAATGAATTAACATTTCTTGATTGACCCAGTTGGTTAAATCATCAAAGAATCCCATATACACAAACAATAATAAAAACCAAAAAATAAAATAAAACCCATAAGGACATAACCCAAGATGAGCAATACAAAAAGCTCAAAAAGAGAGATACAATCATTTTATTCAAATCAATATAGAAAGACGAAGAAGAAGAAAAAGAAGAAGAAAATAGGGCTCACTCTTTTGCGACGGCGAGCACGTTGTCAACGAAGCGCTGCAACATTTAATTGAAACTTCAATTGTATGCAATAGTGTTTTTCGGTTCTTGTTTGTTTTTTTTAGATAGATATAAAAATCCGAATCTAGATTTTCTGCAACAACAAAAACAAAAACAAAACAAAAAAACACAAAACAAAATCTTATGGAAGCGAAAAACTTGGGAGAAAAAAAAAACGTTGTGGTGGTGGGGGCTGGTTGTGGCTCACAAGTAGCAACGACGATTCTTGACGTAGCAAGTAAGCCGAAAAAAGTCGACAAACACGTCGGTTATATTCTTTTTAAGAGAGGACACGTGGTGGGTTGTGATTGGGTGAACGGTCTAATGCGTCGCTTTTTTGTGACTCCATGTGTGAGTTTACATTTGTGGGGTTACGGCTACGCGTAATGTTTTATTTTTTTTTGACTATGTGGTAGTGGCAGATTACGGTGGCTCCACGTGCACTTTGTGACATCTGGACAGTTGATGAGTGTGGACGGTTGCGATGTTCGTGCTAGAGTTTTCTACTGGATAAAGTTTAAAAGGTAGCGTCACGTTTATAATGGGACCAATTCTTTCCATCATGTTGTTTGTAGAGAATTTTTTTTTTCCATTTGTTAAATTTGAAGCGCATGTTTCAATATGGAAAAATATTTTTTTTTTAATAAAATATCATTGTATGCAAACAATATTTTATTCAAAATTGTTTGATTTTATATATAAAAAAAATATCCAATAGAATATTATATGCACAATAATGTCCAAATTTACCATTTTAAATTGTTATTAATGGGAAGACAAATGCAGGCATCATGATTCATGACACAGGAGTAGCTTATATATAAAAATAAAGTAAGGGGAGAGGGATTTGATTGTCGGTAAAATGATAGGACCTGTTTAGTAATGTTGTTCTAATAATATTATTTATATTTTTTAAAAATATGTACGAGTAAAAAAGTGTGTGAAAATATGTATAATATTGTTTAAATACTTAAAATTGTTGTTTAAACACCTATAACAAGCGGGCCCATAATTTATAAAGCGTTTCGCCTCATAGGAGTAATTAGTAATTATTTACATGTTCCAAAATAGCAACTTGTTTTATAGGAAGATTAGGTGAGAGGAATGAGTATAATGTAATTATATTTAAATATATATATATATATATAATAGTTTTTCATGTCATGATCATGTGGAAAAAGAATTCTCCCCCATTTAATAGATCTATTTCAATGGAGGTTGGGCTAGATGATTTTTTCCATTAATGGAAAGTATAAGCACGATGTAGGTTTTGCATGGAAGGCTTTAATCATAATTTATTGGCTAACAAACTTTCTATGTTTTACCATAATTCATTTCAATCATCTAATTTTACTTCTGTTTATTTTAATCTTCTAAATTTCAAGTTTATCTGTATATAATAAGAGGATTTAGAAAGTTAGTTATTACTTTTTTTTCTGTCAAAAATATCCCTAAATTAATTAACTAACAACTTAAAAATTGGGTTAAAATAGTAAATTGGCAAAATAAAGTTAGTTATTACTTTTTTTACTATAAAAAAATACCTCTATCTAAAACTTTTTTTTTTTTTTTTGAATGCGAATCAAATAATTCTACTTCTACATTGAAATGTCTTCCTGCTTCATAATACAAAGCAACCGCCGCAGGCGGTGGAGTATCTTCAATCCAAAATAAATCAGTGATTAAATTCCTAGCATGTTTTGCTAATGTATGAGCTACCATGTTGCCACCTCTCTTCACCCAATTAATGGATAGGACCTGCATTCCTCTAAGAGTGAACTTGATGTCTTCATAGATGTGCCCAAGCAGTGAACTATTCTCTGTAGAAACAGAGAGAGTCCTCATCACATTTAGACAATCTCCTTCAATAATCACCCGAGAAAAGCCAATTTCCTTTGAGAATTCCACAGCTCTTCGACAAGCCAACACCTCAGCCTCCTCACTGCTATTCACGTAAGGACCCTTCACTGACATTCCCACCATTACCTCCCCTGAAGAGTTTCTGATTATAGCACCAAAACCAGAGCAATGTTGGTCAGAAAATACAGCAGCGTCAAAATTCAATTTGAACTCCTCTGCTGGTGGAGCACGCCAAGTACAACTTCCAGAACTTTCATTCGAAGGAGTAAGAACCATCTGTGCTTTCCTATATTCATCAAGAAATTCTTCAGCCCTCTTGTTCAGCCAACCCGGTTCCCTTAAATGACCACCATGTATCTCGGCATTCCTTTGGTTCCATATCAGCCACGCCTGCACCAGAAAAATTTCCAGTTCTTCCTTCTGTAATCTGTCCATCAAGGCCTCCAATAAGTCCCTGAAATCATGGCAGCTCGTGGACCATTTCTGAAGTGATGTAATACTCCCAGCCCACACATCTTGCGCAGCTCCACAGTCCCACACGGCATGTAATGCAGTTTCAGCAAATCTTTTACAGCAATGGCACATAACATCTTCTAATATCTTTCGCTTTGCAAGGTTCACTCTAGTTGGCAAAATTTCATGGCAAGCTCTCCACCCAAATACTTTTAATTTATTAGGAATCTTCAAGCCCCACAGAACCTTCCATATCTGCTGTCCCTCTGCACTACTTGAACTCTCTGCCCAAGACTCATTTATCATCACCTTCCTAGCCTTATGATAACCAGACCGAACTGAATATACCCCATTTTTTGTGTGCAACCAAACCACAGAATCCACTCCCCCTCTTCGGCTTAATGGGATAGGCATTAGATTCTTCAGTCACCACTTCAGCACTATTTAATACCTCCAGTCGGTTTTGAAGGGTTTTAATGGCTACTTCATTCGGCTCGGACTTTGATGACCCCCATGCTTGTAATTCCTCACCACAAAACTTAATCTTCTCTTTTATTGAATTTAACCCCGACTCCCCCCCTCCCACCAAGTCCCAAGCCTCTTTAACCACTTCGCCACAATCTTCCCACATTAACCAAGCTTCTTCAAATTTAAATCCCTTTTTGAATTTTTGCTGAAACCTCTGAACACTCTTCACATGCACTAGAATTGGCAGGTGATCTGAAGCATGGGGTGGAAGATGAGCAACTGTAGTTATCGAAAATTTAGCCCGCCACTCCATAGTTGCCACAGCCCTATCAAGTCTCAATTTGGTATTAGCAGCACCAGGCCTCTTATTAGACCACGTGTAAGTATACCCTCTGTACCCCAAATCCTCCAAAGAACAAGAGTCTAACACATTTCTGAAGGCATCAATCTCTGCTGACTTAGGTGGCCTTAGACTTAATTTCTCTGCACTATTTAGAATTGCATTGAAGTCTCCCGCACAAAGCCATGCACCATTAACAAAACCCCTCAAATGTTCCAGCAGCTGCCAAGACTTTTCTTTAAACTGAGCCTCAGGCCAACCATAAAATCCAGTAAAGAACCAGACAAACCCATCATCTTCAGTGACCTTCATCAGAATATGATTAGGCGAATAATTAATCAATTCCATCACAACCTCCTTCTTCCATAATAAAGCCAAACCACCCCCTGCATTTGGCTGTTTAACAATAATTTTATTCTGAAACTGCAAATCTCCATACAAATTATCAAATCCTTCTTTATCCAGACGTGTTTCCATAAGAAAACACACATTGGGAGCTTGTTCCCTCACAAGTTTGCGAAGGCTTCGACCTGTCCAAGGGTTCCCAAGCCCCTGGCAGTTCCAACATAACAGCCTCATTGCTCCCGGCAAGGGTGGTCATCCACCCCCGCCAATCTCTTAATTTCAAAAGCTTCCTCATTCTCTAATTTCCCCCTCTTAGTTCTTCCCTCCTCTCCCTTAGTATTCTGGTTCCTATCAAACTCTGTAGGTAGAGATCTTTTTCCATTGGACGGCAGCAACACTTTTTGCAAATTCCCAAGCCCAAAATCCATCCTGTTGAATCTAGTCCAGGATGATTTGGGCTTTACAATATTCGGCCCATCTGCTTGTTTTTCTAAAATAATTTCAGCGCCACCTAAGCCCATCCCACTACTATCTTCGGCCTTGTCCTCCAGCCTACTGTGTACCGTGTTTTCCAGCCCATCCACAACTGGTACCGTGTTTTCCTTCAGCTCAGTTCCTGCTTTGTGCACGTCAGCAGTAGTACTCTCCACGTAATTTGCATGGGCAAGATCATGTTCCTGAATATGCGGCTTATTTCTTGAAAATACGGACTGTTCTTCAGCATCGTTCCTAGGGTTTCTACACAGCCCATCTGCCGCCGCCACTTCTCTACACTGGTGCAGCGGCGCTCCACACCTGATCGGACCCCCCTTGGACCTGCGGGAGTCATCGCCTGACGTTTCACCACCAACCTCTGGACCATAATCAGCCCCCCCTACATTCCTTTCAAATGAACCTCCTCTTGCACGGCCTCCCATGGCTTTAAGAAAATCTCCATATTGGTATTCGACTGTATTCCCATTCTTGGTTGCTGCAAAGTGTTCAGTACAATTCTTTATATCATGGCCAAGCATGCCACAAAAATGACAATACAAAGGCAGCCGTTCATATTTAAACTTCACCCAGTGTTTTTCACCATCGGATCCCGCAATGAAACTTCCCCTGCGAATGGGCTTCGAGATAGGTAACGCCACCCTCACCCTCATGAAATAGTGCACCTCGTCCTGCCCTCTTCTCTTCTCAACTTCCTCAACAGCCCCGAGTCTACTCCTCACTTCCTTAGCAACCTGTGATGTAAACATGTCCAGCGGCGCCCCCCAGATCTGAACCCATAGAGTTGCCGTCTCCATTCTTATATTCTCCACAGTCATACCTCTCCTCCAACGCTTAAGCAATAATAATTGATTATCAAACGTCCATGGACCTCCTCTTAAGACTCTATTCAGATCAAATTCAGATGTGAATTTAAACTGAAAAAGATTTGGCCCTACCTCTGTGATTCGTAGCCTGTCTTCTAATCCCCAAGCCCGTCTCATAGTATTCTTTGCTGCTTGCTTATTAAACGATTTGCACGTCAAGAACTTGCCCACCAAACTGAGCGTGCAGTCCTCAATGGCTTCCAACCGTCCTTCATCAGAGATGGTAATCACCTCCTCTTCTTCCGTAGTCAACTTCATGTTCTCCATACTCGTAACAACATCATCAGCCATGGTAGAATAATATCACTCACTCACGTAACAACAGAAAAAGGAAAGAAGCCCTAGACCTAAGTCAAGGGAGGGAGGAGACTCGTATACACGAGAGAGAGAGCTCCACAAGGGAGAGACCAAATTCTTGGTAGTATTGATTTATGCATTTATGGGGGAAATAATTTCTTCATTACACCCTTAGGTTTGTTTTTGTTTTTGTTTTTTGTGATTGGAAAAAGTAGAAATCCCAAATTATAATAAATGTAAATTATCAATTAAGGTTTCTCTATCAAATGGGTTCCAGTTAGCTCAACTAGTAAAGTTTTAATGATTGTATAAGAGATCTGGTGTTCAATCTCCCCTTACACCAAAAACTAATTAGTGTCCTGGTCTGATGATAAAGAACTATCATCAAGAACAAACGCTATAGGTTAAAACTCTCTTTAAAATAAATAAATAAATAAATAAATAAATAAAAGTTTCTCCATCAATTTCTATAAAAGGTTGTGTTAATTGTTCAAATTTTTATTTTTTTTCCTTCAAGTTTTTAAATTAAAAAAAAAAATTCCAATTGATTGAAAAATATTTTCCAGAATTTGTTTTAAAAAAAAAAAAACTGAAGTTGACGGAGAAGTCTTAGTTGAATAAACTTGAAATTTAAAGAATTAAAATAAACAAAAGCAAAGTTAAAGTACTAAAATGAATTAGTCTAATTTATTTACTTTGGTTCTTTAATTATAATCCTTGGCCAAAAACTTTATAACTCGATTAACCCTTTTTAGTATTTGAATTCTCCTTTACTACTGTAATATTGAATTTATAAAAAAAAAAAAAAAAATTATAATTATTATTATAGGCATTGATGTGATATGGTGAAGAAAGAAGGTAAGTACAAGAGAAAATGTCTGGTGTAGGTTAGTGTAACCACTAACCAGACCTAGATATCCATTAAAGAAAGAGATATGGCTGGCAGCATAACCACACACATGATCTAAAAGAAAGATTTTTTTGGGACCCTAAAATGTAATTACAGTACAGCTTCTAAAAGAAAGAATTTTTTGAGACCCTAAAATGTAATTACAGTACAGCCCAAAAAAAATCTTTCTAAGGCTAGATGGGAAGATTTGATTATAAAAACAGTCACACTCCTAGAACAATGTATATAAGATTTTTTTTTTTTTTTTTTTTGAGTTGAGAATTTTGAAATAAAATTCTACTCTAGTTTAATTATATGTGTGTGAATTCCCTTCTGAAAATTAGAACCCGGCTCTTACTCCTTACACTTTATAAATATTTATATTTATAGAGTAACTATCACACCAAAGATGCTCGGTGTATATATAAAATGGTAGTACATCAACTTTCATTCAAGCTGGTGTATTGTATGTCTGGGAAATAAAATCAGTTAAATTCACCATTAATCAAGAGTCATTTTTGTGTGAATATAAAGAGCTGTTCAGTAAGCAGCTCATACTTGTGTGAACAGCATTTACAGCTATCAACTGAAAACTGTACATGCCCATATTAACAGCACTAGAAATTACCAGAGAGGATAGGGATGAAATTAATTAATGTTAAATCCACATTGTTGTCAAAGCTTAATAAATCTAAAAATAATAATAATAAAGAAAACAAAGAAGTACAATGTCTATGAACTACCTACTGCTCAAACCCATAAACCTATAAGTTGGCTGAAAAATGCTGCAAAGAGAAGTCCTTCATGATCTTGTTTATTTAAGCATGGAACTCAAATTTTGTCTTCCCAAATAATCCATAGAGAACAGTCAAATATAGGCTTCTTTTCTTGGTTGATTGAAGTTCACTTTTAAAAGCTCAACACAAAATCTGTCACCGACAAATAACTTTCTTCTCTAGATGCTAGGTCAGCTATACTTGAGAGTTGAAATTGTTGCCTTCTTTGTTCTTGGTGTGAAGGCAAACTCAGAAACCAAGGCCAAGTGATCACTTCCCACTTTCTGCATAAGAAACAATGTCAATTTGGATAATAATGTACACAAATCAAAATATGTAATCAATTGGAAACCCATTATAAGTCAATGGAGAAGTGTATTACAGTAGGACAACATGAGGATTTCTGTGCGTAGAAATTATATAATTCTATTATAATATTTTCAATTTTGCTAGAACCCATTGCCATTAAAAATTTAAACTTAGAAGGCCCCAATAAAGGGCAACAGTTATATGACACTTAACTTGAACAATTATAAAAACCAGTTTTCAAGAACAGGCATGGGCATATAGAAAAACTTCCAAATACATTCTACCATACTTGCAATATGATTTTGGAAGTAGAGTCAGTTGACTGAATAAGGCAAGAAGCTTTTCCTAGTGGATTTCAGAACAGATTTGAAAAGAACAAAAGTTCTTCGGCAGAATGTAATATGTCAACAAATTCCCAAGGACAATTGCTTGAGTTATCTACAAAAAAGTTCTGCCTTGAGTTTTATGTCATAATCAAGCAAGAATCCCAAAACTTAAAAAAACTAAATCCTCTCACTTAATTGCCCATTATAATCCAAACTGTGCTAGTGTATATCACTCTAGTCATTCAAAAATTCCATAGAGTTTCAACTCAAATTGCATCTCTGGCAGAGCTCTTGAGTCTTCCTACCTTGCAGGGGAGACCACCTGTACTCTGGAGAATGTCAAGTGGAATGGTATCCAGAACTCTTGTAGGTACAATACCATCAGAGTACCTGAATCAGTACAAGACATTTGACATTTCCATCATCACCAGCCACCATTAGAATCATCATCAAAACTTTCAGAGAAAGCTACTTACCATAAATAGTCAACAGTTCCAAGGAACTTTGAGTGGTAGGATGTAGCTAAAGGTTCACCATTACATCCCCGAGTTTTTTCAGAGCCCTGAGAATATATAGATGGAAATACAGTTTAAAAAAAAATTAATGACTTATATGATGCATGAGATAGGAAAAGAGAACTACCAACCGAGGAAGAAGAAGAAGAAGAACCGAAAAAAATTTAAACAACAAAGTTGTAAAATGGTAGAATCTAATAACCTTCACTGTGGCATAGGAGCTGGCAATCTTCAAGGGATGCACAAGTAAATGGCACCCAGCATTTCCAGTTGCAACTTTTACCTCTTCATCAGTCCAGCAATTGTTAAATAATCTGAAATGAACAGTATTCAAGCATATGAAGTTCAATAATTCCACTAAGAAGTAAGAACTATAGTATAAATTTCCCCTGTTCAAAGTAAGAAATGACAAACAAGATGTTCTAATTCTAGTTATCCTAAACCAGGCATATACCTCTAGGTGTAATATAAACAACTCCAAGACAAGCCTTACTATAGTTAAAATTGTCAAACAGGACAAGATCCTAAGATGAAAATAGGAATTGAAGTGAAATAATCCAGAATATTAAAGAATAAGAAGTAGAGTGGAGTAGTAATTAAAGTAAATGATTGAACTCATAAAACCACAGCACCCGCAGATTTAATATGCAGGACTAGATTCTGGCATCTAATGGGATGAATACATAATAAATAATGAAAATCTCACCCAAATCTGGAAGGTGACAAAAGTATTCCAATGTTTTGTTGTTTAAGAAATTCGGAAAGAGAAGAACCTCTATTCATATGGTTGAGAAAAAAAAAAAAAAAAAAGCAAATGGTTTAAATTCTTATGATATTAATAGGAAAAAAAAAATCCCCAATGCTTTGCATGAAAATTAATTGTGAAATTACAAAGTAATGCAACTAGGCCAGCTCCAAGCACAGTTGTGCTGCTCTTAACCAAATCAAATTTACATACGTATACCAGTGCAAAATAAATAAAAAATCTAACTACCTACCACAAATACGAAAAGAATACCTGTTTGTCAAGATCAACGGACTCCTCATTTCTTTCTTGACACCCAAAACTTGAGAAGGATGACAACTTCTCTGCCCAGATAACTCTCTTTTATCATATAATAAGATATTTAGCTGCGAAATAGAAACAAAAATTAATTTTAATCAAGCACTTTGGCTGTAAAAATTGGTTCACAAAATGACTACTGTCAATACAATTTATGTAAATAACTGACTTCTATAACCAAGATAATGTTCATGTGGTTAACAACTTTATAAGAAATTCACCTCTGAGGATGACAGGAACTTGTATATTCCACTCTGTCAACGAGAAGGTGAAGAATTAAATTTTATTAGTGCAAGATGTAAATTTGACAAATACAGTTTTAGATATCGCACCTGAGGGGTGCTATTAAAATCTCCAGCAAGCACAACGGGGGCATTACCCCATTTTTCTGAGAGGATCTGTGCCCTTGACAAGAGAAAGCGTATCTGCAAAATTAAGTTATTCAATATCAAAGTGCATCAGCAAAATTGATGCATAACATTGATCTTTTTTTTTCTTTTTCTTTTTTTCTTTTTTTTTGTTGGAGGGGGACAGAAAAGTGAATGCAAACCCCAGTTTTTCTGTCATTAACATTCAGTACACAAACGTTTACGCTAAAAGTTATTTTCTGACAATAATTAACTAAATTTTCATTAAGAGGTTATTAAGAAAATGACTTAATGGCAGCAGTAAATTGGTACTCACACATGCTTTTCGAAAGAAATTCATTTATACTATTAATAAAGATTCCTTAAAGGTTTCACAAACATTTTTGTCTATGTTATAGTTCAATATCAATTGTGGGAGGGTGCTATGAGATACTTAAGATGCACTTTACATTTGACAAAAGATCATTATAAGAGACATATATAAGTCTACTTATTTTATTCCAGGAGCATAAGAAAAGTAATCATATTCAAGTTATGCATGATAAAATAGAATATCAAGGTAAAAGGACTTACTTGACCTAATTTAACATCTCCGTGGCTTGGGTTATAAAGGACATGGATGTTCCCAATCAGTAGTCTTCTTGATTCATCTTTACACATCTACCTGTACAGGAGAGGAAGTTAGACTCCAAAGTATCAATATGATTGTTAATCATAATACTGCTAATACAAATCAGCATATGCTAATGGATTGGTACCTCAAAAACAGAAAGTTGGGCAACATTGTCACGAAGACCAAACCCCTTGAATTCAATACTCTCTCCCTCTAATAACCGGAACCTAAAAATTTAAAATTTGTTCATTTAGTTCAACCTAACCAGTATGTATCTTAAAAGATAATATGAAACAAACCACAATTTTCTTACTCATTGGCTTTCCAAAACATAGCACAGCCATCAATTGCATCTCCAGTGCGTCTCTACAATTGCAGGAAACTTACTTAGAATTATTTAGTTTCAACTTGATCAAATCTATACATGAATACAGTGACTGACACACACACACAGTTCCATTTACTCAGGTTGCGAATCCCAAATAAATAAGTTCCCAGTTATCAATTGAAAGACCACCATATGTTGGGTCCATTTTTAGTCAAGCCTACCACAAATCAGCAAGTTGATAATATTAGCTTTCAAGATGAGTCAAATTCTTCTTAAATTTTTGGAAGATAGAAAATTATAAAAAAGATTTTAAGAAGAAAAGTTTCAAACCGGTTGGTTTTAGCAAAATTTTACCATACAATATACCAAGCAGGATTTTCAAAAGGCACACAAATGGAACTGTATGAAGGTCAAGTACATTTACATGAATCCGAAAATACTAAATTCATGGACAAAGTTGGCTCAAAATTAAAAATTAACCTTATAGGACCCAACATATCCCGCTTTCACCAAAATCTCTGATAGATCATAATACTTGTCCACTTCCTAACAAAATAACATTAGACACCATAAGTCCATTAGTTTACCATAAAATCCAATTTTAATGAATCACATTACTAACACACACACAAATAATAATTAAGAACTAAGCCTTACTTGCAAACAGATTATATCAGGGTTCCATCTCATGAGCTCTTTGTATATGACCTTCTTGCGATGTTCCCACGTCATATAAAAAGAAGGAACATTTGTGTAGAGATCTCTGTGTTTCGAAGCATTTCTATCCCCCAATATGTTATACGATGCCACTGTAAATCTTTCTGGCACACGCAACCCACAAACCACAACAAATTGAATGCATTGCTCAATCAAAGTGCCAGATTTTTTACTATGTTATTCAAACTAGTCAGCATGAGCCTGTAAAACTTGTATGGCTACATCTTACATGATTCAAAACAGAAAAATTCTCTAAATTAAACAAGTCAACTACAAGTCTATAACCAAGCTTTAGTCCTAGAATTTTGGAATTGGTTGCTAAGAAAATGCAAGATTAAAAACAATTATAATTGTTTTGAATTTTAAACCATTGGGTAAAACTGTAAAAGAGATGAAACCCTTCACTCTACAAAGCTGAATACAACTACTTTGGACTCCTTCAATGGTGAGTATTTCATTGCTGGAAAACTAAATCATTATAAAATGTAAGCACCAACATCTTCTCTTCTTTTCTTTCACAATCAAAAAGTTTTATTTATATCAAATATATTGTAAACATGGTTTTGTATACTACCACCGTTCAAGGATTTCTGCTATTGAACATGTAGTCACTAAGAATTGACCAAGTTAATGCATGTGTTCTTTTTTTTTTTCTTTCTTTCTCATTTTTCTGTTTATTTGTTCTTAACAGATCTTAAACGACAAGTTGTTACAGGCAATGTTGTGTACAAATCTCATCATTTCTTTTTATAATTCAACACACACATAAATAAAGAAGTGCCTCATAAGATAAGAATGAAAGAATATTCCAAGGAGAATATAAATAAATAAATATTTGTACCTGGGAATGCAAGTGGATGATCGGGTTGAATCCAGTGGCGGACAATATCCGGATCCTGATCCAAGGATCTATGTGTTCTTCTAAGGGGGTTGTACCATGCACGAGAAGATAAGGAAGAAGATGCAGAAGACTCTGTGGGACCATTAATATTATTGGTGCAGCAAGAGGGCTTCAACTTGAAGAAGAAAGAGGGGTGGTGGGTCGTGGTCTTGGTCTTGGTCTTGGTCGAGCCCATTCTCCAGCTAGAACCGCTGGTCATGGTCATGGCCATGGGCGCACGAGACAAGACCCATGAGCTGGAACACAATTCCCAGCAGCTCATTCTAATCTCCAGCTTTCTAACCCAACTCAACTCAACTCAACTACCTTTGTTCAGTTCAGTTGAGTTTTAGGCGCGCCACAGTCTTGTGTCAGTTGTGTGTTGTGGAGGACTTTATCCTATTTACACTCACACGCTGTCTCATCACTCACCACACCACTGCTCACTCACCCCTTTATTTTTTTAAAAGTTTAAATATATGCAAAAACCAGCTAAAAAAATCTAATTAGATTTTAAATTAAAATTCAATTAAAATTTAATTTTGAGCCACCTATTCCATCTAATTTAAATTTTAAAATTTTTGTGCTAAATTATTTAATTCGATGTAAAAATTAGAATTCAATTAGAGTTTAATTTTACATCTTATGTCTCATCTAATATAAGTTTTCAAATTTTTGTGCCAAGTGAGTTTAATTTAATATATATATATATATATAACCAATTCTAGAAAATTTAATTAGATTCAAAATTGAATTTTGTTTTGTTAACTTTCCATACAAATTAAATTGTTTAGATTTTTGCTGTTATTTTTTCTCTAAACTAATGAGCATATTTTTTATACTATTTCTATTCAGATATTTTTATATGCCAAGAACTTGAACATAACAAATTGCAATTGACCTGAATGATCCCATGCACATATTCCCATTCAATTTACGAAATACTATTGGAGCTTTTTTTTTTTTTTAATTTTGTGTTGTATTTAGTAGAATTTCATGGATATTGATTGTAAATTGATATTGTATATGTAATATCCAATAGTGATTTTCAAAATTATATACATAATAACAGTATAATGAAAAACTTAGTGTAACCAATATCATGAAAATTGCAAGAAAAAACTATTTTAGTACCTCCAAATGTCTTGGTCAAACTAATATCTTATATGTTTTATAACCTAAGTTAACATCAATAACATCACTATAATTCATTATTTTCGTGTGTAAGCAAGAGTTACATACTAGTTTTATATAGAGTGCACGGTGATAGTTATACACTATAAACACTCTTATTTTGTGTTTTCAACATAATAAACACGATTTTAGCTGGATTGTGTACAGATGTGTGTTTCATGTTTTTAGTAGGATTTCACAATTACAAAACACGATTTTAGCTGAAGTATGTAAGCATATAACTTGGTTTATGTGTTGGTTAGTTTTTAATTTTTATTTTTATTTTTAATCTAAATAAAAGAAGGCCACAAGGATCAGCCCATCTAACTCTACGGACAAAGCCTATAATTGGGGAATGGGTTGCTGTAGATCAGCCCAAAGGCTCTTGCGGAGAATCATAACTCCCAAATCCTTCATGCATTTAGATTGTGCACCCATAATTCGGTTGGGGGTTATGTTGTTAAAGATATTTCCACATATTCTAGTATCTGTCTTGGTAAATGCTTCTGTATTTACCAACCAAAAAAAGAGGTGGCAATTTATGTTAAAGTCTCGTGTTCATGTAATGTCAATTCATGCAAGTTAACGCAAATATGACATGTTTATTAATTATGTTAGGCTCTCTTGACCCTGACACGACATATTTCTAAGTAGATTGACATGACATGACTCATATGACATATTTAATCAACAAGTCAAGTTAACACCTTACTTGAAACAAATAATCTGTTAGCCATTCTCATATTTTATAGAGTGTATAAATATACAACTAGATTTCAAATGAGGTAGCCAGAATAATAAAATTTATTGTGAAAAAAATTGTACCAATGACATTCTTAATCAACGAGGGGAGTAATATATATATATAACACACATAGGTCCTTTTGGATACACACCACTGTTAGTTTCTTTAAAACCTTCTCTCTCCTCCTCTGTGTGTGTTAAAATACTTAGTATTTAAAATATATATATATATATATAGATCAAAGGGAAAAAGTAAAAACACAAAAGCAAAGAAGTTAAATTTACAAATATTTGGTGTGAAGTGATAGAAAATAAAGAATGTACTACAAAACCATGTTAAAGCCAAAACTGCTATATCGACAGCTTCAAGCATGTAGTTCATCTTTCTTTCTTTTCTTTTTCTTTTTTTTTTTTTTTTTTTTTTTTTTTTTTTTTTTTTTTTTTTTTTTTTTTGAGAATCAAGCATGTTCATCTAATTCAACGTATTTACTGTTCATGTAATTCAACATATTTGCTATCCATGCGTGAGAAATTTCTATTTAGACATTTCTCTTATTGTGCAATACACACGAGCACTCTTAATTAATTACTTCCTAAAAGCGCATACGTGCCTAGTCTGAATATTTCTTCATTTCAATTTGTAGGAAAATTTCCAGAGCCGAATGGAAGGATTTTCAATGATTTCATTTGAAAATAAAAATATATCACTATGGAGCTTTTAGAGTGTCTTCCAAAAGTATATACCTAAGAATTTTCCTATATCTTAATGTCTCCACTGTTGTTTAGTAACATGCGCAGCTAAGTTTTGCAAGTACGAATTCAGAATCCCTATTAAGGGTCAGCTCAATATATTTTGTGGTTTAAGACAACAATTTAAAGTGAAGTTTTTTATTTAAAGTTATTAGTTTCTTCCAATATCCTAACGGTGGCACTTGTTGAACACTTCTCTGCAAAGACATCAATTTATATATATATATATATATATTATAATAAGTTTAGCCTCGATTGAATTAGTTTATTTTTACTAATACTACCTATAATCATGCTAAAATCATGAAATATTAATTGACATGTTAAATGCATTTCATGCAAAATATAGTCACATTGCTATGAAATATTCTAACATGCATTGAGTATTTTAAATAAAAAAATAATTTTTTTTAACTCTTGATTGGATTTCAGCATCTTTATGTACATGTGTTGGACCATGTGAGAATACTGAAATCCATATCAAGACTAAACACATAAGCGAGATATGGATTTAAATGTGGGAATGGGTTTGTCCCTAACATTACTCATTCATTATTGGAAATAGAGAAGTTTTGTGGATTTAAAAAATGTTGAGTATAAAAATAAAATGGTAAGTTGTAAAAAATAAAATAAAAATGATTCTAGACCTGAGATTGACTTTCAATCTCAACCCTTGAAAGTGTTGCACAGGATTTCAATCCAAAATTTTAAATTAATTTACTGAAGGGCTTTTTATATTTTAGTGGTTAACCCACCCCCTTTAATCTATGAATGCAATATGGGTTTCATTAGGTTTTCAATTAAACTTAAACACATGAATGAATTGAATTGGAGAAAATGGGCAAATGCCCTTTTCATGCAAATTATATAGCGTTTTGCCCCCGTTTCTAAACTAATTAGGGAAATACCCCTCTTTTGAAACTCGATTTGAGATAAATGGAGTTAGGCCCTATAGCGGCATTAAAAAGCTTATAGTTACGTTTTAAGGACCTTTAGTGGCGTTTTGTAAGTTGACCTTCATGAAGTCAAGTTATAGGTAAAAAAAAAAAAAATTGCCTATAACTTGACTTCATGGAGATTGAGTTACAAAACGCCATTATAGGCTTTAGAACGTCACTATAGGCCTTTAGAACGTCACTATAAGCCTTTAAAACGTCACTATAGGCTCCTTAAAACACCGCTATAGGGCTCCAGAATTTTTTTTTTTTTAAATTCAGTTTATCTCAAATCGAGTTACAAAATATGAGCATTTCCCTAATTAGTTTGGAAAAGAGGGCAAAATGCTACAATTTTTTCCGAATTGAATTTAACTCTCACTAGTTAAAAAAAAAAAAATGTTATTTGTGTTTCATTGGTAAATGCAACAAGTGTTTTAAATTTAATTGAGAAAAATAATATACTATAACTAAAGTAATGTACTTAGATTTTGCCCTATTTGTATTTAGGCTTAAATCGCTTGATCCTTGAGATGAATATGGGGGGAATGGGCAGACTAACTGTGTAAAGGACAAGTATGTAGTAAGTTAGGCAACGGTTTAAAGTTTTAAGAAAAATAGCATTTCGAATTTCTAAAACTCGAGTCCCAAAGACTCGCTTTGCAAGTGTTGGCTGGATGACTAGGATTGAAATTGCCACATAGATCTCGAGTCTTTAAGACTCGAGTTCCATGCAAAATTTCAAGGAGCCCTATAGTGACGTTTTTAAGTCCAATAGTGACGTTTAAAGCCCTATAGCGGCGCTTTTCTGCAAAAAAAAAATTTATAAGTGTCATCATCCTATACCAGGTTCGTGGGCCCTATAGTGGTGTTTTTAAGCCCAATAGTGACGTTTTAAAGCCCTATAGCGGCGTTTTCCTACAATTTACGGAGCTCAAGTATTTAAAACTCGATTTTTACGTGGATTTTTTTCCACATCACAGCTATCCACTTACAAATCGAGACTTAAAAACTCGAGTTTTATACTAGTTTACTCGGAGGCTTAAAGTATTGCACCAAATCTTAATCCAAGATTTAATACTAGTTTACTTGGAGGCTTTTAATTTTTTAATGGGTACCTGCTCACCCCTCCACAATTGTGTTTCATTAGGTTTCTTTTAGTTAAACTTAAAGACACAAATGTATATATGTTTTTCCTTTCCGATATTTACACTCCATTTGATTTGATAAAAAAAAATCATAAAAATGATTCATTTTTGTTTTGTTTTGTTTGTTTGTTTGTTTTTTTTTTTTTTTTTTTTAAGAAATCATACTGGTTTTGCTTTGTTTGGATGTCACATTGAAAATGAGAAAGAAAAAATTTTTAGGGTGGAGTACAATTGTGATGGTTTGTTGAATATGTGACGTTTGGAAAAAAAAATTCGTTATATTGAGCTTAATTTTAGTCGATCACCAAAGTTTTTGTGCTTTCATTGTACAAACACCAAAACATACATAGAATTTTTCCTAGAAAATATTTTCTGCCAAAAAAGCATGACATTAATTTTTGTTAATCACTTATTGATCTTTTCAATCTTAAAGGGATGAATGTGGTAATGGTTTCTATAAGTAAAGCACATCAATAACAATAGATAGTATCTTAGTTTGAAAATGGTCTAGCTCTGGATTTGATGAAGAAGACGAAACATTACAATTGTATCCATCTCTAGTAGGAGTACATTAAAAGATATATTTATTTCCAAAAGGACAAAAACATTTTGCTAAAGTATCCATCTATTAGAGATTTTTTTTTTTTTTTGTAAAGTGATGAAGAATTATGTATATCAAGAAGCCCATTCTATGGAGCGATGAAATGCATTGGTTACATGAGCCTATCTCGTGAAGCAAGAAAAGAGGTCCAAGGGTCATAAAACCCAATACATGACCTAAAGTGGTTGAGATTAACGAAAGACTCGTTGCATGTAGAGAGATTGCACAAAAGCCCAACACGTGTTGGCAATTATCCATGAAATTATTGGGCTTTGGCTTTCTAAAAATTAAGCTCAAACAATACTCAAGCAAGAAAATTTTTTAGAACACATAAGAATTAATGTGCAATTCATATTAATTTAGTGTTGGAACTTATCAGAGACTTTTACCACAAAAACAAAAAAAAACAAAAAAAAAAAAGCCAGTGAAAATAAGCTCGTTAAGTCTCTCAACATAATAACAATCGAGAGTTCATATAGGCAATGCAATTTTGCTTCTCACACTCTAGCAAGATGGTCTTTAGAATGTAATTTTTTTAGTTCCTTTAATGTTGGCAAAAGTCCCCCTTGTTTTGTTTCAGCTGTGAGGGGTGAGACAGGCTGGTCTATGTAGTTTGGTTTTCTCTTACGCTTTCTTTGTTTGTTTCGACGTTAATATTTTTTAGAAAATGAGTTATTTTTCAAAAGTATTTTCTATTTAATTATCTCATTTTCCTATGTTTGGTAGTAACTTTAAATGAGTTGAAAACAAACTCTCAACTTCCCTTATTTAGCTCGTTATGAGATAAAGTTGTTTTCCAAAAAAAAATTAGTAGAAAAAAAAATCTTTAAAAATAAGCCATACTTTTTTTGTTGACTAAAATAGTTTTCCTTTGATTAATTTTTTCTAATACTTCCAAACGCTAAAAAACACAAAAAATTATCTTTAAACAAGATTTTTCATCGAAACAAATGGAGTATTAATAAAGATTCATAGGAAAAAAAAAATCATTGTGGACTACAAGTCTATAATGGATTTTATAAAATGAGTCATAGGCTATAATGGTCCTTCCGTATTAATTCATTCAAACTGTTCTGCACATGTTTAACAATTCTACGTGAAATATATATTTTCAAGGCTACAGAAAATATTTTAAAATTTAAAACCAATGGAAATATTTAGTGTTCTAAAAAATATATTTACTATAATTAAATAATATATATATATACACACACACACAATGTTCTCACACTCTTGCAAAAAAAAATTATATACTAAACTAATTTATTGAGTCTACCCTCGTAAAAATGTTGAATATCTGACTTGAGAATCACAAAAATAAGAGTAATGTTACATCACATTTTCACAATAATTTTATAGCAAATCATATGTGAAAACTTGTTATTGATTATAATTTGGACCCAATATTTACATCACTTTTTTACCTACCAATAATAGTTATTCACATAAAATTTATTGTGAAAATCCTATAGACATAGCATTACTCCAAAAATAATTCTGCCCCCCAAACAAATAATCTCTAACCCTTAAAAAAAATAAAAAAGAGGCTTAAATAACATCAATAAAAGTTAACCCAATTAACAACAAAAATTACTCAAACAAAAACAAGACTAGACCAAACAATAATAAGTGAACAAATTATTCAACAAAAAGTATATTTAAAAAAAAAGATAAACATCCCTAATCATTCAAATTTACAACTCGTTCACCATTTAGTAAAATTAATCCATAATTTCATTTTTCCTAAAAAAAATAGTACAAGAGAAATATTATAATCTTGAGTTCTCTTTGGTGGTAATGACAGTTATACTCTTTTTGGTTTTGCAATCATAACAATTTTGCACTCCTCAGCTACTCAGTTGTAGTAGTAACAAATATATATACCTTTTTTTTTTTTCTTCTCTATTATCATTTCAGACGCTCTCTCACTTTATTACTCTCATTTCAGCATTCACAATTCTTACTTTATCTATTATCAGTATATTTTTTTGTAAAAAAAAAAAAATCGTAATACTTTATATATTTGTTCCTTTTTTTTTTTTTTTGTGATATTAATATNTTTTTTTTTTTTTGGTGATATTAATATTTTCAAGTTATCTCTTTATAAGATTTTGTATAATTTAAATTTCTTAGTTATCACCCTAAAATAAATTCCTAGAGCCGCCACAGTTGTTCCAATAGTTAATACTAATAAGTAATTAATGACTACTTTAAACCCCAGTGATAATAAATTTGACTCCATAATATCCAATATGTTCTTAAATACCCAATCCGGTATATAGTAGCTAATTTTTTTTTTTGAAATATATAGTAGCTACTAAAAAATAAAAAATTAATGTGTATATTATGTAAATCAATCGCTCACTTATTTAGATCTTCATGACTTGAAGAACTGTTACTTGTTTCTCAAAAAAATTAATGTGTAAGAAGAACTATTACTTTAAAAAAAAAAATGAAAGAATTTTAAATAAATATACTTTCAGAGTTTCAGCAAATTAAAATTACTCTGACAGGAAACATTAACTTCTAAAGCACAAACAAATGTGCTAATCAAACAGTTACATATATAACAAACAGTTTAATGAGAACACCACCATATCATGAATCATGAAGAATATATAACAAGAAGGTAGTTACATCTCATGAATCATGAAGAATATGGACAAATAATAGAACTAATACCTACAGCAGTAGTGTTCCTAAGAATCAATTAATTCCAGAGGCCTAAGTTAGACCTTCCAGCGTTTGTTGCATTTGACACAAGTTACATATGTTGTCATAGGTTCATCGGCACTCCGGGTCTGCATTTGGTAGTAAGTACACTTGCGCTCGCGACACCGGCTACACTGGAACATGTCAGTGGTGGCCTTTTCTTCCTCATCAGCATCATGCACACATCTTTTCAACCTTTTCAACTGTATCTGAATGTTCTCTCTCTGCCTTTTGTGACTGGCCATCTCCTCGGCACTCATGGTTACAAGACTCTCTGGCTTGATCTCTCCAAGAAGCACCTTCCTCCTCAAATCTGGGTTCTTTGGGTCTTTGAGGTTGAACAAGATTGATTGATAATTTGCTTTCTTGATGGGATTAGACCACCCAATCCTTTCAAACAACACAGACTCTACTGTGGCAGCCACTTGAACTGGGTCTATTGATGGTGATATGCTCTCATCAGTTTCAGAAGAAACTCTGGAAAAGGCCTCTATCAGCAGCTTCCTAACCCCCTCACGATAGCTAGAATTTTTGTTGATGGGCTTGGAATCTTGATGATTGTTCTTCAAAGCTTTAGGATTAGGAATACGAAACTTGATTATCAGCCCCTTTCTGTTTGGAACCCCAGAATCTTTTCCAAAGACACCAACTTTATTGTCGTTGATGATGGGTGCCTCGGAAACTTGATGACCAAGAAAAGCCATACCCACATTTGTTTCTGGTTTGGGAAGTCGAAACTTGAAAACCTGTGTCTCTGTCATTGTTCTTTCTTCCTCTCCCAAAAACACAACGAAGGATTTCTTATTACCCTTTGCTCTCCGAATTGAAGTACTACAGTTTTTTAAGCAACTTTCTATAATTTCAGAGGAAAACAAACCAAAACTCAACAAGGATTATTATGATAAGGAAGACTATGTATATAATTATGATAGCGTTCTTGTTTCCGTCACCCACAAGTAATTGGAATTCGAATTGTAATCGGAAAAGGATTAGGAAATTCGAATTGGGCGGTGATGTGAAGAATTTGGGTTATAGCCGTTGGGGCTGCTATCTGGCAATTGGTATTTGGTTTGGGCTGGAGTTCAATTTTTACTTTATTTTTCTTTTCTTTTATTTATTTACTTTTTACTGGAAGACTTCAGGATATGGATCAATTGCACTTAAATATGAGAGTAAAAAATTAAAATGATAAAAAAGTATATAAGTAAAAGGTTAAAATGTTTTTTTTTATTTTAAAAGGTTTGATTCAATGACTGACATTGAATTTCAATATCTTAATTCATTAAAAAAATAAATAAATAAAAACTTACAAATGATATAATATTTCAAATTAAATCAATCTGGTGGCCCCTCTAAAAATATCCTCTTATACTTACCACCCCCCCCCCCCCCCAAACTATACTCAATTTACATTTACCCCCTAAACTATGAAAATATACACTTACTTTGCTAAAACAAGTGAGTGACTTCCATCAATAATCAAAACTAATGCTTTTGAGATTCACTTGATGTCCTTGAAAACATCTTCTAAGTCACTAGTTATAACCCAAGAACCGGTAAGAAGTCCACCCAAAAAAGAAAAGAAAAAAGAATCTAGTAATTTGGCTAATGATCTCTGATATGTAGCATGAAGAAAGATCTATTATGTTTTTTCTTTTTTCTTTTTTTTGGTGCTAGAATAGTAACCAAATCTAAGCTGTTTAATCCTTGATAATTGGTAAGAAAAGAACTCAATGTCTAATAATCGCTCCTCAAACTTCAAATATAATAAGATTCCAAGATTTTATTTTGTTTCTTTCTTCCATGTTCATCAAATATCAAAAGGAAATTGACTCCTCAACTTTAAACATATATATCAATCGCTTTTAAGTCAATTGGCACTTCAGGATATTTCCACAACAAAATTACCGAGGCTTGAATTCCACCCTCCCACTTAAAATTATATACATATAACATGTTTTCCTATCATTATTTGATTTTTTAAGGAAGTCTTGCATGCATTTATCTCTTTCTAGGAATTGAAGTATCATTGACATTTTATGTACGATTGTTTGTAACAGTAGGAAGTAGGCAATTTTATTTAAACAAAATGCTAGGGGTGGCAGCAAGGTGAGGCGGGATTGCATTAGGGGTGTCTTATGAATGTTGAGATCTTCTTTAGATTGGTAAAGCCCGTGCAGATCAGCAAGTTAGAGACAGGATGGGTTGAAGGCAATTAAAAATTAAATAGGTATAAAAATATAAATATAAAATAAAAGCTATATATTTACAAATATTCGGGGAGAGTGGGCAAAACTCATCTCATGCCGTCAACTCTTCGGTGCTGATTAAACTTGTGCTACACAGAGTGAGGGCGGGTTATCCTCAGGGATTAAATAAAATTATTACATAAATAAGAACTTTCATTAATATCATTAAAATTAAATAATAATAATAAAAAAATAATAATATTATAAGAAATATCTTTAGTTTTTTTTTTTTTTTTTGATCCCGAAGAAATATCTTTAGTTATGTGACAAGAAGTGTATCATATAAAACTGAGTTTATAATAAAAACAATTTAAAATAAATAGCGGAACTTTTAGTTAATGATAGAATTTCACAAAAGGTGAACTATCAAATAGTTTTAACATACTTATTGTGAGGTACATAATAAACTCATTGTACAACAATTTTATGCGTACAAGATAAAGAAGTAAATAGACTTATAGGCCATTTAAGTAGCATAAGGAGAAGACATCTATTTAATGCAACTATAAAGTAGAGGATATAATTTTTATTATAAATTATATAATGTATGTTGACGGTTTAAGTTTTATTATTATTTTTTTTAATAAATTTTTTTTAAATTTTAATTAAAATTCAATAGTTACAATGTGAGAAGGGAGACTTGAATCTGGACTTTTATGTGTAAAACACCAAAATGTACTAGTTAAGCTATAAAGTTATTGACAAACATATAAAGTTTTNTGAAAACATCTTCTAAGTCACTAGTTATAACCCAAGAACCGGTAAGAAGTCCACCCAAAAAAGAAAAGAAAAAAGAATCTAGTAATTTGGCTAATGATCTCTGATATGTAGCATGAAGAAAGATCTATTATGTTTTTTCTTTTTTCTTTTTTTGGTGCTAGAATAGTAACCAAATCTAAGCTGTTTAATCCTTGATAATTGGTAAGAAAAGAACTCAATGTCTAATAATCGCTCCTCAAACTTCAAATATAATAAGATTCCAAGATTTTATTTTGTTTCTTTCTTCCATGTTCATCAAATATCAAAAGGAAATTGACTCCTCAACTTTAAACATATATATCAATCGCTTTTAAGTCAATTGGCACTTCAGGATATTTCCACAACAAAATTACCGAGGCTTGAATTCCACCCTCCCACTTAAAATTATATACATATAACATGTTTTCCTATCATTATTTGATTTTTTAAGGAAGTCTTGCATGCATTTATCTCTTTCTAGGAATTGAAGTATCATTGACATTTTATGTACGATTGTTTGTAACAGTAGGAAGTAGGCAATTTTATTTAAACAAAATGCTAGGGGTGGCAGCAAGGTGAGGCGGGATTGCATTAGGGTGTCTTATGAATGTTGAGATCTTCTTTAGATTGGTAAAGCCCGTGCAGATCAGCAAGTTAGAGACAGGATGGGTTGAAGGCAATTAAAAATTAAATAGGTATAAAAATATAAATATAAAATAAAAGCTATATATTTACAAATATTCGGGGAGAGTGGGCAAAACTCATCTCATGCCGTCAACTCTTCGGTGCTGATTAAACTTGTGCTACACAGAGTGAGGGCGGGTTATCCTCAGGGATTAAATAAAATTATTACATAAATAAGAACTTTCATTAATATCATTAAAATTAAATAATAATAATAAAAAAATAATAATATTATAAGAAATATCTTTAGTTTTTTTTTTTTTTTTTGATCCCGAAGAAATATCTTTAGTTATGTGACAAGAAGTGTATCATATAAAACTGAGTTTATAATAAAAACAATTTAAAATAAATAGCGGAACTTTTAGTTAATGATAGAATTTCACAAAAGGTGAACTATCAAATAGTTTTAACATACTTATTGTGAGGTACATAATAAACTCATTGTACAACAATTTTATGCGTACAAGATAAAGAAGTAAATAGACTTATAGGCCATTTAAGTAGCATAAGGAGAAGACATCTATTTAATGCAACTATAAAGTAGAGGATATAATTTTTATTATAAATTATATAATGTATGTTGACGGTTTAAGTTTTATTATTATTTTTTTTAATAAATTTTTTTAAAATTTTAATTAAAATTCAATAGTTACAATGTGAGAAGGGAGACTTGAATCTGGACTTTTATGTGTAAAACACCAAAATGTACTAGTTAAGCTATAAAGTTATTGACAAACATATAAAGTTTTTAGTTCTTGCCTTCCCGAGATTTCATTCTTTTTTTTTCAAAAGTGTGCATTCTCATAGATTAGAGGGATAAGTGTAAAAGAATGTATAGTATAGGGGGATAAGTGTGCATTTAGATAGTTTAGAGGAGGTAAGTGTAAAATGATATATAGTTTAGGAAAGTAAAGTGTAACTGTCCTATAGAAATGACACCGTTTATAATTTACAAATTTTTTTACAAAAAAAATTTATTTATAAAATTCTCTACAAGTGAAAACTTTTCATAGCAATGTTTAACATGCCAATATCATGGTTAATATTTCATGATTTTGGCATGATCATAGTGGTATTAGTACAAAGAAACTAATTCAATTGAGGCTAAAGTTGTTAATAAAAACAAATATCAAATTGATAGTTTTGCAAAGAAGTGTTCAACAAATACTACCGTTGAGATATTGGAAGAAACTAATAGCTCCTCATAAAAGTATTTAGTACTTCCGGAATATACTAAATTGTTTAGTGTTTGTGGTTTGGTGTGCTCAATATATATATATATATATGTATATATTTATTTCCTACTTTTTAGAATTGGAAATAGAGTAGATTTTGGATACCATGCCAGAAGATTTGAAAGTGGAAACACTGGCCCAACTAGCCTAGAACAGTCAGGTTTCATAACTATTATGTTGTGATTGGGAAAGAGAGACTATGCAAGGATTATCATGCTGTAGGAACTCTTATAATTTCATAAACTAAACAAGAATTATTATGTTGTGATTGTAAAAGGGAGACTATGTATTTATTTAACTTTTATAGGCTGCTATTATTTTTTTTATTTGGTGTGCGTTTGGATTGAGATGGAAAATTAAAATTATTTTACTATTCAGCATATTTTTACTACTATTTATAGATCTCACTACACTTTTTGGTACTATTCATGGGTCTCTCTGTACTATTTCAACTAACTTTTACTTTTATCTACAATACTTTTAGCAATAAATTTTCAATTTCATCAAAATAAGCGATACCCAAACATATCTGAATAGAAAAGGGAAATTTTTGAAATTGGAATTGGTGTTGGAATTGGAATCTGAATAGAAAAGGAAAATTTTTGAAATCGGAGAAGGCAGTGATATGAAGAAGGGTTTGGGTACGTTGCTGCTCAGCTGTATGGTTTCGAACTTTAACGAGATACAAGTATTTAATACTTCTAGGATAGAACTAATCTGTTTCGTGTTTGCAGTTTTTTTTTTTTTTTTTCACAATTGGAATTTGAGAAGATTTTGGATTGTGTAAAATAATTATTAAACTCAAATCGAACCAGTATAAGTGTTGAGTATTGGGTCACTAGTTCACACCAGTTGATCACCAATTGAACCATATGATTAAATGAAAATAAAATAAATATAAAAATAAGTTTAATAAGATCATAAAATAAATATGAAAAAAGGCATGCCTAAATCTATACATATATAAAAGCTGAAACGTAGCATTTATTATTGTTACTCTCCAATTGAGTTACATCAACGTTCACCTCATTATCATTTTTCTTTCCAATTTTCCTATAATTGTTTTTAACATTTACTTTTTTTAATATTTACACTTTTTCCAACCTTCTCCCTCCCTTACCTTTTCATCTCTCCACTATTCTCTACATTAATATCATTCTTCCTCTTTTTCTTCATCTTCCTTTATTTTGTCTCTTATTATTCGCACCATTTTTCTATAAATTTGTAACTATCCCTTCCATTATATGCATAGTTTTCTCTAACAAAAAAAAGGCACTATCTCTCTGTCTCTCCCTCTCTCTCAATTTTTGGGTGGATTTTTTATTTTTCTTGCATCTCTGCTTTAGGTTGATAAATTTTTGTGTTCTTTAAAACTCCACTTTGGGTTAATGCGATCTAGTTTTGTTTTTTAAATTGTTGTTGTTTTTCTTTTTTCTCTCTTTAATTGTTAAATGCTATCCTATTATTTTTCATTCTTATAACTCTAATTAACGTTAATGATCCTTTTTTTGTTAATTAAGGTAGATGGTTCTTTCTTTCAAAGAAAAGAAAAGATTGAAAACAATTGAATTCCATATAGACCTGTACCTAAAGGAGACAGGAGCCTTTGTTTATTGGATTAGAGACAAGATATTAAAGGCACATATTATTTGGCCATTGCATTGCATTTCTTAGAGGATAAAAGATAAAGCATGTCATTATAGGAAAACATTTTGGGTGGGGATAAGGGCGACATTATAGGAAGACACTGCATTGCATTTTTACACATTTTTTTTTTTTAATCTTTTTATCTTTACAAATATATCATTTTATTATTATTTATGTGTTTGATTAATGTTTTTTAAGGTGAATCATATACTTCTAATTATGTTGTAGTATGTTGCATTTGCCTAATAAACAACTCATCTCTTAAGGAATAAGGAAATTATCATAATAACAAAAATTCATTACAAAATTACAATGTTATCTTAACCAAAATTAAAATGAAACTAAATAAATAAAAAATAGATTCTATAATAATTTATTAGTCAAACAATTGGTAGGCATATACAAAATCCTATTTCCAAAAACATGTAAGTCTTAATCCAAACCAAAATTAAACAAAACTATAAAAGGGAAAGAGAAGACTTTATGATGGGAAATTAAAAAAAAAAAAAAAAAAAAAAAAAAAAAAAAAAAAAAAAAAAAAAAAAAAAATT
>NW_027069740.1:248222-249635 GCF_002906115.3 Quercus suber
AAAAAAAAAAAAAAAAAAAACTTCAATGCATATTTAATGCAATAAAATCATCATCAAATTTTAGAAAATAATAGGTTGCCAATGGATGGAGAGAGAGAGAGAGAGAGAGAGAGAGAGAGAGAGAGAGAGAGATGGTAAAGAAGAAAAAAAAACAATACAAAGTAATAAAGAGTAAATAATGAAAAAAGTCAAATGTCAATTAGTAACTGTTAATTGGAAAACAAAGAGGTTGTAAGGGGAAGTTAAAAAATAAAATAAATATGACTATACAGAGAACATTAAAAACTATATAGTGCAATAAAATCAACTGTTATATTCACTTAAAAAATTATATCAATAATCAATAATTAAATACTTTCATAGTAATACATTTAAACTTAAAACTAATCAAACTCTAATCATGGAAACCATATTTCCATTCATAACTAAATGGAGATGTTCTCTTGTAATAATAGAAATTACATAAGAAATAAAGTTAGAAAATGTTAAAATCACTTTTTTGACATTTCATTCAACCTTATATATATATATATATATACACACACACATACACAATTACTTTTAAAAATCTAATAAACGATGTTACATCTCATTTAACACCTCTGTTATGCAAATCATCAGCCAGTAAATATATGATAATAGTAAGAAATGTTACAAATAAGATTATGAAAAAAAATTGATAAAGCTAATTAGCTACTATCATTATGAAGTAGTAGTTTATGATTTTACACATCTAAAGAAGTGGAATATATAGAGTTTACTTAAGGTATATGTAAAGATTCACATTTAAAAAAAAAAGTATATGTAAAGTTTAAAAAAAAATGTATATTCTATATATAAATAAAAAACAAAAAGGTATATGTAAGGTTTTTATTAACTTAAAAGAAAATGAAAAATCAATTATTTATAACTAAAATGACAACAACAACAACAACGACAACAACAATAATAATAATATAATTAGAAGTTGTGGGGCCTGTTACCTAAAAAAGGTATAGTAGCCCTCAGAATTGGGCTCAGGGCCCAAAGGCCCGATCCGAGGATACGCAGTTGTCCGAGGACAGCCTAAAGAAGTTTTATTCACGTCAAATAGGTGATATGAAAGGTATAAACAGGTGTTATATACAGTGGTATAGCACACGTCCGAGGACGCCAAAGTCCGAGATGAAGGTAACCTTCGTACTGACTGAAAGATTCTGCCAGGTTGTAGCTGAATTGGAAGTTGGATATAGCTTAAAGAGGCATCGGAGAAGGTAGAAAATATCTTCTAAAGTCTATCACCTCCTCATTAAATGCTGTCCACCTAACACTCTGGCCGCATTAATGTGGAGGTGATACCTGAATAGTAGCTAAGCAGCTTTATGACCACTAAGCTGAAAGTTCCGGTAGGGACTAGATGGGACAGAAAGGAGC